>NC_090929.1:1606986377-1607111377 GCF_040938575.1 Ambystoma mexicanum | reverse complement strand
TATAGTTCACTTCGTGGTGGTTCTATTCCTTTACCACTTTCCCTTTGTCATGCTTTTTCGCAATCTTCCATACTTGCTTTCTTGTTTCGTACTTTGCTTCCCATTACACAATGTCTGAATCTCATCTTCATTTGTCATCAGATCGCAGCTTTGTCAAAAAGGTTCCCATTCAGTTCGATATTCAATATTTGTGATTGTTCACTTTGCCACTTGCATATTATACTGCCCTCCCAAACCGTGGCTTCGGGTTTGTTTCATTGTGCGCCTACTGTTTCATTCATTTGGCACTCGCCTTGATTCCCCTCAGCCCCAGGAGCGCCCCGGCTTGAGTGACTTTCCCTCTTCACTCACCAGTCCAGGTGTTCCCTCCGGGCAGCTGTACTTTCACTCTTCATTCTGCCTGCTGGCTTTCCTTCAACCTGTGAGCCTCGTGTGCGAGGTCCCTTTACTTTTCCATACCAAATCGTTTTTGTTTTGCCTTTGTTGATGTCCAGCCACCATGCCTATCACAGAATTTAACAAACTGCCTTGTAAGTTTCAGAAGGCCCAATGGTGTTCTAGATGAGGAGCACATCATCAGCAAATATTAGCATGTTAATTTGCTCACCCCTCCAATGAGGGGTAGTCAAAGATATTTGCGGAGTATTCTGTCACCCCCCCACATAAAAAAAATTGAATTGAATGGGAGCCAGTATACATCCCTGTCTGAAACCCTTTTGCACAGGGAAAGGTTTAACACGCCCTTTTGAAGATGCTGGGGAGCTGTCTGCAACCCGTGGCTCTCCACTTGTTTTGGACTATGCCTCGCAGGATACCTCACATTTTACTATGCTTAGTAGGATTTATGTGAGTTGTAGTCCAAAACATCTGTTGAGCCAAAGTTTGCAGAGCTCTGACAAAAATCACTGTACAGCTACATGTATTTTTTCCTGTTAATAAACTTAACTAAGCAATGTGATCTGTTTAAATGGGCTATCAAGTCAACGACGTGGCAATGTGTGCAAACCTTCGAGCAATGAAGGGACATTCTGGAATCCTTAACAAGTGAGACTGCTGATGATTTCAAACATTAGGCTACTTTGAGCACACGCAGAAATATATTAAATCTGCAACCAAACCAATACCTGAATGCCTTTTGCAACCTTTTGCTTTCCATATGTTTTGGACTACAACTTCCATCATCCATAGTCAGTGGTGAGGGATCATGAGAGTTGTGGTTGGAAACATCTGGAGAGCCAAAGGCTGAAACCCTCAGGTCAGGAGTCAGCAACCTTTGGCTCTCTAGATGTTTTGGACTACAACTCCCATCAACCCTAGTCAATGGTGCGGGATCATGGGGGCTGCAGTCCAAAACATCTGAAGAGCCACAGGTTGCAGACCCGTGTTTCAGATTAGGTCCTTGGAGCATGCGTTGTGATAGCTGGTTTCAAATCAGATCCTTGAAGTTATTCAAAGACACCTACATCGCTGTCATTGCAGGGCCTGCAATCATGAGGGTATTATCCTCCTTCAAACAGCCTTCTCCTCCTATTTTAGGTAGAGAGGGGGGGGTGTAGAGAGAGTGGGGTTAGGGTGGGTGGTGTGTAGAGAGAGTGGGAATAGGGTGGTTGGAGTGCAGAGAGAGTGGGGTAGTGTGGGTGGTTGTAGAGAGAGTGGGGTATAACTTGTCTAATGAACTGTGCTAGATGGCTGGACCACCTATTCTTCTTTCCTACAGCTGCTGTTTCTGCTTACACAGCAATTCTCTGGGTCACCACTGAACTCCATGACCGGCGACCCTCTTTGTTGGCTCACCTCTTGTTCATGTGGTTTCCCTTTCTTGTCTACTCAGGTGATAGATGGATTTCTGGGAGAGATCCAGTGTACCAACCACCTCCCAGGATCACTCATCAGACAGCGTCCCAGATTCACACACACCCTCCATAGTGCCACTGTGGGTGACTCTGCCACACTGTGTTGAAGGTGGTGGTGCTCAGCTCAGGGTTCTTATCCAGTAGTGCAGATCTGCAGGTGCGAAGCGCACAGCAAAGATCCAGCAGCTCATTTTCCCTGGTTCCTTTTCACCCTTCCACATATAGCCTACAGGACTCCACTAATAAGACACAGAACTTGCTGCAAAAAAAGATATTATTGGGCCAATTCTCAAAACAAGGGTTATCTACATACAGCATCGAGTATGCACTATTTTTATAAGCCATATTTTTGCAACTGGCAGGTCATCTTTTTCTCAAAGGTGACCCCCATATTTCCAGGGGCTTTGCTGCAGCACAGATGACTCACTGGGTAGCTCCCTTACAAGCTCTCAGCTAACTACTTGGGTGCTGGGAGCACATTTCACGATGACTGACCATTACAGGTCCTATCATGTTGAAATGTTGAGGGACTGAACTGCAAGTGGGGCAGCGGTGGTTCAAACCGCTGATGTGCCACTTTACAAAAATGCATGCTTGGATCGGGCATTGTGCATCCCGATGGGATGTTGCAAACAGGCACAGGGAATTGTCTTTGATTTCTCTGCATTACTAAGTGCATTGCATTTCTCAATTTGGGATGTACATTGAAATTTGCAGAAACACCCCTTTATTTGTGCAAAGGGCGGAAGGGCCTTTGAATGTGCACATCTAGGATGCACACGTTCAGATGCAATTTGTGAATAAGGCACATCATTTGCAAGTAATGAAATGTGCTAGCACACCCCAATCTCTTCAAAGTCCTTCATCACAGTCCTTCTGCTTTGTCACAGTCCATCTCCTTTGTCATATTTCTTCTCCTTCGTCACAGTCCTTCTACGTTGTCATAGTCCAACTCCTTTGACAGATTTCTTCTCCTTTGTCAGTTTTACCTTTCCTTTGTCAGAGTTCTTCTCCTTTGTCAGTTTTACCTTTCCTTTGTCAGATTTCTTCTCCTTCGTCACAGTCCATCTCCTTTGACAGATTTCTTCTCCTTTGTCAGATTTTCCTTTCCTTTGTCAGATTTCATATCCTTTGTCACAGTCCATCTCCTTTGTCATATTTCTTCTCCTTCGACACAGTCCTTCTCCGTTGTCATAGTCCATCTCCTTTGTCAGAGTTCTTCTCCTTTGTCACAGTCCATCTCCTTTGACAGATTTCTTCTCCTTTGTCAGTTTTACCTTTCCTTTGTCAGATTACTTCTCCTTCGTCACAGTCCATCTCCTTTGTCACAGTCCATCTTCTTTGACAGATTTCTTCTCTTTTGTCAGTTTTACCTTTCCTTTGTCAGAGTTCTTCTCCTTTGTCAGATTTCTTCTCCTTCGTCACAGTCCATCTCCTTTGTCATAGTCCATCTCCTTTGACAGATTTCTTCTCCTTTGTCAGATTTTCCTTTCCTTTGTCAGATTTCATCTCCTTTGTCATATTTCTTCTCCTTCGTCACAGTCCTTCTCCGTTGTCATAGTCCATCTCCTTTGTCAGAGTTCTTCACCTTTATCACAGTCCATCTCCTTTGACAGATTTCTTCTCCTTTGTCAGTTTTACCTTTCCTTTGTCAGATTACTTCTCCTTCTTCACAGTCCATCTCCTTTGTCACAGTCCATCTCCTTTGACAGATTTCTTCTCTTTTGTCAGTTTTACCTTTCCTTTGTCAGAGTTCTTCTCCTTTGTCAGATTTCTTCTCCTTCGTCACAGTCCATCTCCTTTGTCATAGTCCATCTCCTTTGACAGATTTCTTCTCCTTTGTCAGATTTTCCTTTCCTTTGTCAGATTTCATCTCCTTTGTCATATTTCTTCTCCTTCGTCACAGTCCTTCTTCGTTGTCATAGTCCATCTCCTTTGTCAGAGTTCTTCACCTTTATCACAGTCCATCTCCTTTGACCGATTTCTTCTCCTTTGTCAGTTTTACCTTTCCTTTGTCAGATTACTTCTCCTTCGTCACAGTCCATCTCCTTTGTCACAGTCCATCTCCTTTGACAGATTTCTTCTCTTTTGTCACAGTCCATCTCCTTTGTCAGAGTTCTCCTTTGTCGCACTCCTTTGACACATGGAAGGCATAGTGTGTTATGGCTGGACAAATGGCCTAATGGCCTGCCTGTTTAAAAGAATCCAGGTATTCCCACTTTTTCCGGTGCTGTGTTACTCTTGCAAGTGCGTTATGCATGCTATAGAAGAACTTACAACCAGTGGCAAAGCACATTAAACACTATGGATGCAAAGGTTAAGGGATGCATTCAGCCTTACATAGATTATTGGATTGTTTGTATTTAAAGCCTTATGTTTTCAAGATGCATCCGTGTAAAATTGTGAAAAGCTTTCTTCGTAAAACGGATCATTATACATTTGAAAATGCATTGTGAATGTATTTTATTAGCAATAATATTAACCAGAGATAATGTATTTAGGACACAAAACGGATATGCAATTATACAGACGGCAGCAGCATGCACCCGTTCCGTTCATGCTCAGGTTATGTGAATTGCCATTTGTGCATTCTATGGTGTATATCTGCTATGGGTGTGGCCTGGCTGCGTGAAAGATTTAACCACTGAACCTCAGAACAAATCACAAAAACAATGTTTAGGTTTATTTACTTCCTGCCATTTGGATTTACATTTAATTTCCCTGAGGCAGCCATAAGCCACTGAATTATGGCAAGACGGGTAGTCCCCGCCCATTCTCCATCAGGCGAGTCCTTTACAATACATTAGGTATTATTTGCAGCTCAAAACTGGGATTATAATTGTAACAGGCTGCCAGTATTCTGTTCTCATTAAAGCATACACTTTACTTAAGTCCATCAAATAAAAAGACAGAGAACATGTTTTAAAGGAAGTAGTTGATGTTTATCATTTAGACGTAATGCAGCTGGCACTACCAGTTTCATTTGGCTGCAAACTTCATCTGGTTTAGGGTAATTGTGAAAAAATCTACAAACTTCAAAGAGGAATAGACATGAACACGGCTACTAAGTACAAGTCAATGCACAATGTTCATAAAATGACCCAGCATAGTATTTTATATTATTTGAAATGCAAAGGGTCCAGTAGCGGACTTGGAATCGTATTACATTTGCTCACACACTGGGTACTTTGCCAACCCTTTCCACCCATTGCACCCTCAATCCTTCTCGTTGAGGTGGCTAAATAGACACAGTACCTCAGAACCTCAGATTTACTGCATTGTTAAAAAAATATTTGATTAGTGGTGTTCACTTCTTAACATCAAGGGAGTTGACATGTGTTTCATGCTGCAATGCTTCATCAGGTGCGAATGATAAATATATAAATGTTGTGCAATACAAAAGATATAGTAATCATAAAGCAAAAAAAAATAAAGCACAAATAAAAATGTGTCTACCAAACTTCATTATAAACTGCTTAAGGCGATCACAGGTCCTACGTCTAGACCTATGTCTGAGGGGACAACCAGAAAATAAACAACAGGCCATTAGATTACATCTCTGACTGTCAGACCCCTGATAGCAGAGAAGCTAAATGCACGTACATTGCTTACAGGTCATAGTGGAACTAATATATTTTATATCCAATAACAGGATCATGATTTTAACATAGAACATGCATCACGGTAACCAGGCCCTTGATCAGGTGCTCCATAAACAAACACATAAAGCACAAGTGCTACTGGCTACTTGCTTATCCCCCACGACAGACCTTCCAGAGGTGGCGGAGTGGCAATCCTCTTCAAACCTAATTTCTCCATCTCACTTACCGAAACCCAGACATGCAATGCTAACTGTAAATCCCTTCTAGTAAAACTCTTGCTACCATCAACACTCACTCTCAGCTTCCTACCCGCACACAGACCCCCAGGATATGACAGACATATTGAGATTTCAACATCTGGTTTGATGTACCCAACAACCCCATGACCCAACCCCTGGTTGACAGTTTAGAGGCACTCAACCTCTCCCGACATAACACAGGTCCAACCCACTCTGGTGGTCACACCCTTGATGCCATCTTCAGCTCCTATGACCTTGTCTCTATATCTAGTCCCAAACTGCTTTTCTGGACAGACCACTCTGCCATCCCTTTCTCTAGCCACACACCAGCCCCTCCATCCATGGCTCTCCTTCCCCTCGCATATGATCACAAATGCTGGAACAAAGTCAAGGTTCTCCCTGACATAGCCGAAGCCCTGCTACTCTGTCTCCCAGAGCACCGCTGACTTCTAATAGACCCTTAACCATTGAATCCTTTGACTCCTGGCTTAGAGAATCACTAATTCCTCTCACCCGCTCACGCACCGCAGCCTCTTGCAAAGGACAGTCCCCCAAATGGTTCACGCCTCACATGAAGACTTTCAAAAGTCAAAATAACTCTCTTGAGTGGAAATGGCGAACATCTAAAACCACTTTCAGCAGATCGATGTTAGCCCACCACCACCATAATTACAAATCTGAGATCCAAAAGGCCAAAAAGGCCTATTACAATAAACAAATTCTGAACTGTCGCAGCAGCAGCAAAGAACTCCACAAGATCATCTCTGAATTCGTGAAACCCACCTGCACCTCTGCCAAACCACGCCCAGGCAAATGCTCTGCGACTCCCTCTCGCTGAACTATCTACAACACAGCACTTGACAGGATGGCAACCCTTAATACCAAACTCTATACCCTCACCCCTACCCCACACCTACCCCTGACGATTCTGTTACCCGACTACCACAATGCCAGCCTTCGACTCTTTCCACCCCACCTCGAGAGACGAGTTCCTAGATCTACTATTCGGCAGCAGACCCTCCTGATCCCCCCTTCACCCCTATCCCGCCTCTAATCTGAAAGAAATATTCTCCTCTACTTGCTCAGGAGAACAAACAGGGACCAGAGGCTTTTAAAATAGTGCATGTCAAACGGCTTCTAAAAAAGGCATCCCTCGACCCTAAGAGTTACAGGCCGATTTCCAACACCAGATTTCTCACGAAATTCATTGACTGTGCTGCGTACTCTCAGCTCAACTGCTTCGTAGAATAGAACAAACTACTCGACAATGCTCAATCAGGCTTCAGGCCACGCCATGGAACAGAAACCACTCTGATCTCAATCTGGGATGATCTAAAGGTCGCGGCAGACTCATAGGGTTGTGCAGCAGTGATTCGCCTTGATCTGTCAGCAGCTTTTGACAATGTTAACCATTCTATCCTCCTTGACCGTCTCCACTCCCTAGGAATCTGAGACATGGCACACAAATGGATTGCCTCCTTCCTCAACAGCAGGAAACAAATCGCTTTCCTCCCCCCTTTTGTCTCAAAGGCTCACACTGTGAATACTGGAGTATGACCAAGACGCCTGCCTCTCTGCTTTCTTTTTCAACTTCTATCTGACCACTCTACCAGGAATCATCCACGCGCACAAGCTCACCTGCTACAACTGCGCTGACGATACCCAAAGTATCCTAAGAATTCCCAAAACAAGCTGCAACCCTCGTCCCGACCTTGAAGCTTGCATCAGTAATATTGACCGATGGATGACATGAAACCACCTCCTTCGGAACCCAGATAAAACTGTGATCATGGTGTGCGGCAACCACTCCCATGGCACCCCTTCCTTGGTACTCCCCCATCCCTCCAAAATAGTCAAACATCTTGGCTGCACTACAGACTCAGACCTATCCCTCTCCCGTCAGATCAATAATGTATCAAAATCCTGTCACTACCACCTCAAACTCCTAAGACGCATTTTCCCTTACCTCACCTACCCCAACAGACTTGCGGCCATTATGTCCATTGTTATGTCGAGACTGGACTATGCCAACTCCTTATGCCTGGGAGGACCGGCATACCAACTTAACAAACCCCAAAGAGCCCAAAACGATGCTGCCAAACTCCTTCTTGCTCTGGGACACAAGTATCACATCTCCTCCACTATCCGCACCCTTCACTGGCTCCCTGTGGGACGAAGGGACACTTTCAAATCCCTGTGCATTACCCACCGAGCAGTGCACAAGACAGGCCCAACGTACCTACAAGAGAAGATTAAACCCTATCTCCCATCACGCACCCTAAGATCAAGCACTGCCCTCTTACTAGTGATTCAAGCCTTCAATTCAGCCAGGATTGGAGGGTCTGCCTTCTCAACTTTGGCTCTAACTCTGTGGAACTCACTCCCTCCACGCATTCGACACAATCAAGACTACATGGCTTTCCGCAAAGCTCTAAAAACCTGACTCTTTCCGTAAACCCGACTAGGACCATCTAGGGCCGCTGAAACCCAGCAACATCATGGACCACAACTTCAATGACATTACATTGGAAAGTAATTACAGCCTGCGGAAAAAGAAAGCGACTAATAAGTCACCAAGATAGAATTAGGAAATGGATACCATAGATGGCAACCTTAGCGTCCTGCAAGCGCTAAGTCATGTAATTGCTGACTATTCGGTTCCTGTGTCTACCACACAGGCCTAGCCACCTCTTGCACCATCAAGCCTATAATACCTTTTCCCTCCATACCTTGCCCCAACTACATACCTAAGATACAATCCCTCCTGGGCGCATGAACACCCAGACTCTACACTGTCTCCGTTCAGCCTATCCACTAGTGTCACTGTCTAGATGCTACTACGTTGGTGCGAAATGACTCCTGTCCTATAACCAACTATACTGCCTAGACCTACCCTGCACCCCACCATTAACGACAACCAGAGACCTAGAAAATGAGCTCAATGTGACTACATTGATGCAGGATAGCTCCTGCCCAATAACCAATTACCCTGCCTAATCCTATCCTGCAACCCATCATAAACAGCAACCAGTGACCCGGAAAACGGGCCCCTTAGATGCTTAGTGCGGAGCCTAAAAAATAATGACCCTCTGACTGAGCAAACCTATCTAACTCGACTACTAGCTGTGAATCTACCTCTGAGTACAGCTACCGCAAAACAGAAGAATGTAATCCTGGAACAGTGGGCTCGTAAGAATAAAACATCCACTCCAGACACTCACCTCTCCTATCATTATACTCACTCTCTACACTACTCCAACAAACAATAGAGGCGCGTGTATAGGCGCGTTATAAATGCCATATCATATCAATACAGGGCAGCCACATCCCTTGATCAATTTCGACCTAGCTGCACACATACGCACAATACTCCATGACCACCTCAACATCCTGCTAGAACGTAGGTATACGCCACAAAAACAAAAATCGGCCTAGCTGCACACATAAGCGTCCAACACAGGCCTAATGCCACCAGAATGCAGTCTCCAAGACCAACCACCAGACTGCACACATTCAACTGATCTCTCAATACCACCACACTTAATGTTAGGCTGCAGCTACCATCAGACAATCGCATCAGCTGCTCACATATTGAGTGCACCCAAGCACCCTAGGCTACCCTACTCTCTCGACTGACCTGGATTACGGTCCCCAAGGGCGTTCAACCCACAAGCGCTTTGAGATCATACCACTGATATATAGCGCTATATAAATGCCAAATAGCAATAACAACAATAACAAGTGATGCACACCGGCTGCTCTGTAAACAAACACATAAAGCAAACATTCTTCAGCATGCTTTATGTGTTTCTTTACAGAGCACGGTTACGTATTATGGATATGGATATGTATTATGGATTTGTGATATAAAATAGGACATTAGTGCCTTTTTCATGGTGGACTTTTCAAGATTTCATGTAGATATTATGAATTGTATTTTCAGGGATTAAAAGAAAGCATCACTGTTCATCAAAAAATGCTTGGATGATTGATATTCTACATTAATAATGGACAGGGCTGCGTTTCTTTTAGAAAATATATTCAGGCAGTACTCTCCCCTTGTCACATGAGTGCATACACGGTAGAGTTCGAAATTGAGGGGAACTGGGAGCATTGTAGCTCCTGTTTCTAGCCCAGGAGTGCTTGGCTAGCTTGATGCCCACGAGAGCCTGGCTAGGTTGAAACCAACAGCTACCAGGAGATACTTTTGGCACCCCTGAGATTTGGTGCCTTCCAGACATGCATATGTGTCATTAACTTTGAGTATATGAGAATATTAATAAAGAAGAATTAGGACACATCTAGTACACATCAAACATAATGAATCATGCGTAATGGGCAAAAAGGTTAAAGTGTGCATCTCATGTGGAAGTTAGATTCGCGTTGCCCTGTGTCCTCTTCCTGGTTCCCCCGCGGTAGCTTCTGCCATCTGGGTGATGCCCGACACTCAGGAGCTGGTTTTAGCTCCTGCTCATGGAATCCTAACTTTGAACCCTGCACGGGCACTGTGTTTTATTCCCCACTGCTCACTGCAGTACGGAATCTGTTCACATGTGGAAAATGGGAATCGGATCACATGAAAGCCGGTGCGCAGTGGCTATTTTTTGTTTCACTCATCTTTTATCAATCCCGATTTATAATTTAAGATCGAAGTCCTGGTGAAAGCCACAAAGAGGCCGGACATAAAACATGAGGATAAAGAGTTTTAATTCACAGCACAAAAAAGAAAAGGGATCTGCTAGAAAGTTTCGGCAACTCAAAGTTCATCAAAGACTTCTCTCCTGTGGTATTAAATTGAACAAAAAGGTCTCTTCTTAAAAGGTTCGTAAGGAGTCTAGGGTAACTCCCAGCGCTCAGAGTCTCGTAAGCACTTGGTCCTCAAAGAGATCCTCTTCTCATCTCTCCTGATGTTATCCGGTGGTCATTTTGTCCGGGCCTTGCACAGGTTGCTGTGTCTCGGCCACAAGGGTTAGCATCACAGGTGTACCTTTCATTCCCAGGCAAGTAAAGCCGCCCGGGCTACATTTCCACAGAGGAGCCCTATCACCTCCTTTCTTAGGGGTCCTGATATCTATCATTGGTTCTGGTTCTATGGTCATCCCCCTCCTCGTTGCCACGCCATTAGCTCTGTCCTTCTGCCAGCGCGAGCTCAGCTGTTGCAGATCCGGGTCTGCCACCTACTTCCCACCTTGAGAATATGTGCCCCTTGTGCAATCCTCCTCGAATTTGTTTGGATGTCACTACTCTTATCTCCATCCTCCTGTATCCCAGCTGCCCCTGGCTGGTTCTATGCTGTCATTGCCTGATGTTCTCCTGCTTCCAACCTCTGCTGCGTCCCATTGCCTCTTCTTGTCTCCAATCTCCACCCCTACCACTCCACTCCCCTAGCTCCAAACTAAAACTCTACAGAAGAAGGCAGGGGCGGCGGGGGGCTGTATCACAGCTCTTAAACCGACTTGTCCACACCCTTTTAAAAGGAAGTAGCCTTCTCTGCAGAAGGTGGTGGGTAAAGTGGGAACGCATGGGTATGACTAATGCACAGATGTCGGCACTTTCTGTCAAAATCAAGAACTCTGATGTGTGATTGCTATGACATAATTGGGAAGCACAGGACCACTTTTAAACTAGTCTATGAAGGTAAAAAACTTTCTAATACAGTTTTGTCTGCAGCCACAAAAATGGCTGTTTTACCCTGGGTTTATAAATTGAAATGGGTCATCAGTCAAAGGCATCTTCTCAATTGTGCATGATCAACTGAAAAATTGTTTGCTAGCTATTGGTGAGTGGAAGGCGAGAAACTGGCTTAAGCTCAATGGTGGAAAAACAGTGGTGCTGGTGGGGGGTTCTGCTACGCCATCTCTGTTTTGGACCCCAGAGTTTTGGCCAGTGAGTCTTGGTGCGTTCCCCACAGCCGGTTTCATCGGTAAAAGACCTGGGTGTCAAGATTTCGGCATCTCTGTTATATACCGCCAGTGGATTTTAGAACCAAGGTTGAATACGTATCCACGGTGGGAGGGCACAATTGCTTTACTGCTGAGATTACCATCCAGTGGAGCGACTGCTTGAGCACAGCCTAACGACCCATGAGCACAGACCTGGCTCCGGGAAGCAACGGAGAGCTTTACAATCATATGGGGGAGAAAACAGCAAGGGAAGCAGAGAAACAAGGGAGTGGGGAACGAACAGCAGAGCAGGAGGGAAGGTGGGCAATAAGCCTGGAAGTGTTTTTGTGCTGGGGAGTGGCATGCGGGTGACACGGATGGATGACAAGTGTGACAAGACAGGCAATACAGAATGACAGTTGCAGGAATGAGGAGACTGACGACCATGATGTGAGGTGGAAAAAACTTTGGCCACAAGCTTTATTTTAGTACCAGCCATGGTGCAAAAGAAAAACCAGCCATAACATCACATAAGGATAACAATACTATATTTTGGGGACAGAGGGAACAGGTGAGCGGGGGGCCCTAATCCCAATTAGGGGCCCGCTCGAGGCTGATCCCCGCCGCCATTCATATGAAAGCTTGTGACAATTGTTTGGCCACAGCGTGTGAGCTGTGACATGTTCATAATTGCTTGTCTTTGGGGCAGGTTCATCCTGCTTTCTCTTGTCCTTTCCAAGTGAGTTGGGGAGGTGTGCGCTTGTGTGCCTTTTACTGATGTCCAACCTGACCAGGTTTAGCACTTGCGCGCTCTCTTGCTCACAGGGTGATTTTCTCTGAAGTTATGGCTCTTGATCCGTATTTCTTGATAGAACAAAACCCTGCGTTGTGAAGCCTTTCACTTGATCCTCCGCGGGATGTTTTCTTGGAGCCATTTTGATTTTTTGGTCATGTGTTTTGTACTTTTCACGGATGGAGGCATTTTAGCCTCTTGGTCCACTCTTCGGAGATGAATTTGGCACTTTCTCCACACATGATCCACTTGAGTTTTTGAAGCCCCCACGCTCCGTTTGCGGGGTAGTTGTTTCCTCGGGGGTGGGTTCTAGGAGCCTTACTAGGGTCTTCCCTGCTCCAGATCCACTTGTGCTACGAGACCCCTTCTGCGCATTAGGCTGCTTGTTTTACAGCCGGGGTGGGTTCAAAGAGCCTTACTGGGTTTTTTCCCTGCTCCCAATCCACTTGCATTGTGAGACCCCCTCAGCACTTAGCGCTGCTTGTTTTTACTGCCGGGATGGGTTCAAAGAGCCTTACTAGGTTTTTACCCTGCTCCCGATCCACTTGCCTTGTGAGACCCCCTCAGCGCTTAGTGCTGCTTGTTTTTACAGCAGGGGTGGGTTCAAAGAGCCTTACTGGGTTTTTACCCAGCTCCCGATCCACTTGCATTATGAAACTCCCTCAGCGCTTGAAGCTGCTTGTTTTTACAGCCGGGGTGGGTTCAAAGAGCCTTACTAGGTTTTTACCCTGCTCCTGATCCACTTGCGTTGTGAGACCCCCTCAGCGCTTAAGGCTGCCTGTTTTTACAGCTGGAATGGGTTCAAGAGGAGAGCCTTACTAGAATGTTCCTTGCTCCCGAACCACTTGTGTTGTGAGACCCCTTCAGTGCTTGTGTTGTACTATTTCGCTGCTGGGGTGGGTTCTAAGGGCTTAGCTGGGAACTTCCCCCGCCCACGATCCACTTGTGTACCCCAGTGCGCTTATCTTGCATAAACAAAATTGTGAGGGGGTGGGTTCCAGAGCCTTACTAGGAACTTACCCTGCTCCTGATCCACTTGTTGTGAGACCCCCCCCTTCTGCATGCATGGAGGTGGATACTTGAGGCTTACTAGTACATGTTTCTGCTCAAGTTCCTCTCTCCTTTTCACTTTTGTTATACCCCTAGGGCTCCCACCTGTATTGATGTTCTCTGGTGGATTCTGAGCGCCTGGGTCTTCTATAACTGTATTTTCCTGGAATATTAACTAATAGACAAAAAGACCCCCCGGTATTTTAAGAAGGCCCTTCTTGGAGTTGAATTTTTATGTTTATTTTTTGAAGTGAGGCGTTTTAGCCTCCCCTAATGCTATGATTGTGTTCCATTTTCTACCTGGCCCTCGCTATAGCTTTTCCTTACGGTTATTTGTAGGGTGGGAGGGATGGTTTTTTAGACCTGCAGCCGTCCTGCTGCTGTTCGTGGCTGACGGGGAGGAAGCATGAGGAGGGCCACCTTGCCCCCGCCAGATAAAGGCAAAATTCGGCCTGGGGGCAAGGCGGCCCCTTCTTTGAACTTCAAAAGGCCTCCGCTCAGCATCCGCAGGATGGGAAGGGGGGCCTTTGAAGTATGGAGGGCAAGGTGACAGGGGGCAGCGACTGCCGGTTGTCACCTGCCCCTCTCACCTCACCCTCCTGTCTTGGAGACGCGCTGTCTGGGTTCCCATTGTAAAGGGAGCCAGCAGCCCGACCCCACCATGTGCATGCTAAGTGGGGCAGCGCCAAAAGGCACTGCCCCACCGGACTTAGCACAAACCCCCCACCTCCCAGCTTACGGCCCCGGGCCTCCCATCCGGGTGGGCCCGGGTGTATAAGCCTGGAAGTGTTTTTGTGCTGGGGAGTGGCATGCGGGTGACACGGATGGATGACAAGTGTGACAAGACAGGCAATACAGAATGACAGTTGCAGGAATGAGGAGACTGACGACCATGATGTGAGGTGGAAAAAACTTTGGCCACAAGCTTTATTTTAGTACCAGCCATGGTGCAAAAGAAAAACCAGCCATAACATCACATAAGGATAACAATACTATATTTTGGGGACAGAGGGAACAGGTGAGCGGGGGGCCCTAATCCCAATTAGGGGCCCGCTCGAGGCTGATCCCCGCCGCCATTCATATGAAAGCTTGTGACAATTGTTTGGCCACAGCGTGTGAGCTGTGACATGTTCATAATTGCTTGTCTTTGGGGCAGGTTCATCCTGCTTTCTCTTGTCCTTTCCAAGTGAGTTGGGGAGGTGTGCGCTTGTGTGCCTTTTACTGATGTCCAACCTGACCAGGTTTAGCACTTGCGCGCTCTCTTGCTCACAGGGTGATTTTCTCTGAAGTTATGGCTCTTGATCCGTATTTCTTGATAGAACAAAACCCTGCGTTGTGAAGCCTTTCACTTGATCCTCCGCGGGATGTTTTCTTGGAGCCATTTTGATTTTTTGGTCATGTGTTTTGTACTTTTCACGGATGGAGGCATTTTAGCCTCTTGGTCCACTCTTCGGAGATGAATTTGGCACTTTCTCCACACATGATCCACTTGAGTTTTTGAAGCCCCCACGCTCCGTTTGCGGGGTAGTTGTTTCCTCGGGGGTGGGTTCTAGGAGCCTTACTAGGGTCTTCCCTGCTCCAGATCCACTTGTGCTACGAGACCCCTTCTGCGCATTAGGCTGCTTGTTTTACAGCCGGGGTGGGTTCAAAGAGCCTTACTGGGTTTTTTCCCTGCTCCCAATCCACTTGCATTGTGAGACCCCCTCAGCACTTAGCGCTGCTTGTTTTTACTGCCGGGATGGGTTCAAAGAGCCTTACTAGGTTTTTACCCTGCTCCCGATCCACTTGCCTTGTGAGACCCCCTCAGCGCTTAGTGCTGCTTGTTTTTACAGCAGGGGTGGGTTCAAAGAGCCTTACTGGGTTTTTACCCAGCTCCCGATCCACTTGCATTATGAAACTCCCTCAGCGCTTGAAGCTGCTTGTTTTTACAGCCGGGGTGGGTTCAAAGAGCCTTACTAGGTTTTTACCCTGCTCCTGATCCACTTGCGTTGTGAGACCCCCTCAGCGCTTAAGGCTGCCTGTTTTTACAGCTGGAATGGGTTCAAGAGGAGAGCCTTACTAGAATGTTCCTTGCTCCCGAACCACTTGTGTTGTGAGACCCCTTCAGTGCTTGTGTTGTACTATTTCGCTGCTGGGGTGGGTTCTAAGGGCTTAGCTGGGAACTTCCCCCGCCCACGATCCACTTGTGTACCCCAGTGCGCTTATCTTGCATAAACAAAATTGTGAGGGGGTGGGTTCCAGAGCCTTACTAGGAACTTACCCTGCTCCTGATCCACTTGTTGTGAGACCCCCCCCTTCTGCATGCATGGAGGTGGATACTTGAGGCTTACTAGTACATGTTTCTGCTCAAGTTCCTCTCTCCTTTTCACTTTTGTTATACCCCTAGGGCTCCCACCTGTATTGATGTTCTCTGGTGGATTCTGAGCGCCTGGGTCTTCTATAACTGTATTTTCCTGGAATATTAACTAATAGACAAAAAGACCCCCCGGTATTTTAAGAAGGCCCTTCTTGGAGTTGAATTTTTATGTTTATTTTTTGAAGTGAGGCGTTTTAGCCTCCCCTAATGCTATGATTGTGTTCCATTTTCTACCTGGCCCTCGCTATAGCTTTTCCTTACGGTTATTTGTAGGGTGGGAGGGATGGTTTTTTAGACCTGCAGCCGTCCTGCTGCTGTTCGTGGCTGACGGGGAGGAAGCATGAGGAGGGCCACCTTGCCCCCGCCAGATAAAGGCAAAATTCGGCCTGGGGGCAAGGCGGCCCCTTCTTTGAACTTCAAAAGGCCTCCGCTCAGCATCCGCAGGATGGGAAGGGGGGCCTTTGAAGTATGGAGGGCAAGGTGACAGGGGGCAGCGACTGCCGGTTGTCACCTGCCCCTCTCACCTCACCCTCCTGTCTTGGAGACGCGCTGTCTGGGTTCCCATTGTAAAGGGAGCCAGCAGCCCGACCCCACCATGTGCATGCTAAGTGGGGCAGCGCCAAAAGGCACTGCCCCACCGGACTTAGCACAAACCCCCCACCTCCCAGCTTACGGCCCCGGGCCTCCCATCCGGGTGGGCCCGGGTGTATAAGCCTGGAAGTGTTTTTGTGCTGGGGAGTGGCATGCGGGTGACACGGATGGATGACAAGTGTGACAAGACAGGCAATACAGAATGACAGTTGCAGGAATGAGGAGACTGACGACCATGATGTGAGGTGGAAAAAACTTTGGCCACAAGCTTTATTTTAGTACCAGCCATGGTGCAAAAGAAAAACCAGCCATAACATCACATAAGGATAACAATACTATATTTTGGGGACAGAGGGAACAGGTGAGCGGGGGGCCCTAATCCCAATTAGGGGCCCGCTCGAGGCTGATCCCCGCCGCCACCCTGAGGGGATGCTGACCGGCGTCTCCCAGGTCCCCCCAAAATAAGAGATTATGAATTAAGTACAGCCTCCGGCTGCCAGGGTCCAGAAAATATTCCTGGTGAAATGTCCATACCTTCAATGGACAGGTGAACCCTGTCATTGCAGAACATGGCCTGGTTGTGTACCGAGATCCCATGTTTAATAAATTTGAGGCCTGATAAAAGGCAGAAATTGGCCACGGCTTTGTTCAGTTTGCGCCTAGAAATCTCCATGGCTTTGCTGCACTCTGCCCCATGCCACTGTTGGCGAGGGATGATTTCTGACATCATCACTTCTGTTCGAAGTCTTAGCATGCGTGCCAAGGATCAGAGGGAGGTGCCGATTTAAGCCAGAAAAACGTCCTGCCCAGCTGAGGCAAGTCATTGCCCCTGAGATGGGTGGATGATGAGGAGATAATTGGGGGGGGGGGGGGAAGATACTATTAGATCAAGTCTTTCCTGATGTATCTTTTGTAAGCCCCCGATTTCCAACCCCCAATCCCTTTTATGGCTTTCTCTTGCAACCCCCCCCATCCAGGCCTAAGTGGCTGCTCCTATCCTGAAGGCGTGGGACCCAAACTCAGTAGGATTCCATCCTGTAGCTATTATAGTCTTCCTGAGGACAGACCTCACCTGGAATCTACTGAGGGCAGACCCAATTTTGTGTGTGAATAATAGCCCTCCCTCCCCCGGCTGGGGCGCTTGTTCGTGAAGGCCCTAGTGATGCAGATGGGGCAATATTCTGTTTCCTCAATGCAGTACAGGTTGATGATCCTCCCTTTTCCTAATTGTTCAGTTTTGGACCTACACAGTTTCACAGCCCTACCTCTGATCCTGTGTTTTTGGAGGCTATCTCGCTGATCCTGAACGCCCCAGAGTAGTTGAGTGCGAAGGCAGCTCTAAATAGTGACGTCTCGTAGGCATTGTTGCATACTGCAGGGAGGGTGTCTAGCAGAACTTTTTAATTTAGCAAAATTGAGGGAGCGCCTGGTGTCTGTCTTGACCCCTTCCATTTTGGACCAACCGTTGAGAGCATATCTGGTTAGTGCGCCGTGGGTGGGGTCGGGTGCCACCGCTAATCTAGTGTAATATGAAACTGCTGCCGGCTGGGAGAGCTGTGACCGGCTGGCTGGCGGGGGCTGCCTTGGATGTGTCCATGGTGGCCCAAACCTCTTCTGGAACTGCTGTCCTCCTGGCTTCTGCCTGTGGGTTTAGTGCCTTGCAAGTGGAGAGCTGAAAACGGGACAGTGCGTCAGCGGCCTTATTATCTTTGCCTGCAATGTGCCGCCCAATTATTACCATGTTATTTTCCAGGGTGACTTTTTGTCATTTCTCTCAACACTTTTAGCACCAGAGGGCAGGAGGCAGCGCCCTTGTTTAAAATGTGTACAACCGCCATGTTGTCTGACTGTGTGACCAGTTCTGTGCTGGCCAACAAGTCCCCCCATAAATAGAGTGCCATCCATTATGGGGAATATCTCTAGCAGTGTGATGTTCCTGGACCAGCCCCTCCTCTGCCAGCAGGGAGGCTAGTGCTCGGCGCACCACTTGTTAGCAAAACAAAACCCCAAATCCTTTGCTGCCAGCCGCATCTGTGAACAAGGACCTTTTGTCTGCTCCATTCATGGTTTTGCGCCATATCACCTGGCCATTAAAATTGTTAAGAGATGATTCCCATATGGCCATGTCTAGTGTTATTTCTTTGCCCAATCTGATGTGGTGGTGTGGCTTAGTAACCCCCCCTCATTTTTAGTTCCACATTCCTGTTAAAGATCCGGCCTTGGAACCTGATTATGGTAGCAAAATTGAGCTTCCCAGCAAGGGACTGTATTTCACGCAGCGTGGCCTTGTCCCTGCCTGTCATCTGCCTTATTGTCTGAAGAAGGTCCTCTATTTTGTCTCTGGGCAAGCGGCACTCCCCCATGGAAGAGTCAATCTCTATTCCTAGAAATGTCAGGGTGGTGGTGGGTCCTACAGTTTTTTCGGGTGCCAGCGGAACCCCTAATTCCTGCATGGTTTCACTGAATGTTTTTAGGGATGAGCTGTATAGGAGAGAGCCTGCTGGGCCAGTGAAGAAGAAATCATCCAAATAGTGTACCGTTCTGGCTCTGGGCATGGCCTGTTGGAACGCCCACTGTAGGAAAGAACTGAACTGTTCAAAATAGGCACACGCCATGGCGCAGCCCATGGGAAGGCATTTGTCAAAATAGAATTTATTGTCAAAATGGAAGCACAGGCACTGGTAGGTGCTCTCGTGCACGGGCAGCAGCCTGAAGGCTGACTTAATGTCCGCTTTTGCCATGAGAGCGTGTCTACCTGACAGTTTTACTAGGTCGACAGCATCTTGCACGCAGCTGTAAGAGACAGCGGCCTCCGTGGCAGGGATGCCGTCATTGAAAGAGCTACCGGGTGGGTGTGATAAATGATGGATCATCCTGAACTCCCCCGGCTCTTTTTTGGGCACAATGCCCAGGGGGGAGCATAAAAACTCAGTGAAGGAGGGGTGCTGGAAGGGGCCCTCAATCCTCCCTAGTTGTAACTCTTTATCAATTTTTTGGCTTATTATGGTAGCTAGGGATGAGGCAGATTTTAGGTTCTTGGGTATGGTGGGAGATCCCTGGCCCTTGAATGGGATCCGGAAGCCATCTTTGAAACCCTGAGCCAGGGATGCTCTAGCTGCTTGGTCAGGGTAGTTATCTAACATTTTTTGCAATTGGTCGATTTTTATTGGTGAGGCCCCTAATCTATAGCTAGTGCATGTTTTTGCCATCAGTGACTTTTGGGCTGGGCCTGGAAGGAGAGGCTTTTGTGCAATTGTTGCTGCTGTGGCCACCACTGCATGTGCTGCATTGGTGCTTGTATCTGCACTCTGTGCCCTTGTTACATGACCCTCTGTTGAAGTACCAGCAGGACCCTGGAGTGCTTCCTTTGGCCCCCCCGTTGCTGCGATTGCCAGACTGCCCCTGATTATGCCCTGTTTTTTGCCCCCCTGGGGGCGTTCTTCGAAAGGGAGGTTTGTTTTTGTTAGTATTTATACTGTCCTGTTGAGGCCTGCGCTGGTTATGTTGCCTGTTTCTACCCCTTCTATTATACTGATGCTCATAATCCTTGCTGCTTTGGGCGCTCTTAGCTGAGTTTTCTTTTAGGACATGAAAAAGATACAATTTAGGGTCTTCCTCCTCCCAGCCCAGGTCAGGGAATCTCTGTATCTCCTTCCTAAACTCTCTATCATAGTTCAGCCAAGACTCCCCCCCAAAGGTATTGTGAATCTCCAAAATTCTGTGGTGGTAGGCAATCAGTGCTGTGCCCTCTTCAGGGAATTTTTCTAGAATTATTGTGGAAAGTATTTGGAAAGAGGCCTCCCAGTTCTGAATATTCTTCTCCAGTGCGGGCCTCTTTGCTCTCTCTTTTTCTTCCTCTTTCTTATCCCTTTTTGAAATGCCAAAACCTAATTCTTCATATTCCAATAGGCAGAAAATGTCAATAAATTGCTTTTTCCATATCTTTCTCTTAATTTTCCGCTCAATGTGCCATGCAATGGTCTTCTTTAGGCTTCTATTTACACTTTTGCCGGCAGTGCGCCTCCCATATTTAGTCATATGAGGGGTTGGAGACGGTACATCATGGCTAGGCCCAACCCATGCTTTGAGGTGGCCCTGGTCCTCCTCGCCCCCCGATTCCGACTCTGTGTCTGTGCTGTCACTCTCGCTGCTGGAGCTGCTTGAGTCCTCCCTGTGCCTCCTCTTTTTCCCAGCACCCGCACCCTTATGCCATTTTAAAAATTGTTCGAGCATAGGCCCCAAATCATTGCTTTTCACAGTACCTGATTTTGCTTTTCTTTTGGTGCCTGGGTGGGTGTCTGAAGAGGCGGGCATGCTGCGGACGTCAAGGCGCTGCTTCTTCCTAGCTGGCTGCTCCCTTTCTGCCGGCTCCTCCTCGCCGTCGACCTCCTCTTCCAGGGCGTCTGCGTCATCCTCATTGAGACTGGTGGATGCGAGCTCTGCCATTCTTTCCTGCACCACATCCATGCCATGAATGGCTTCCGCTGCTTTAGCCCATTCCAGGAGTAATGTGTCTTTCAGGGATAAGGCGTTGGCCATCTCTTGCCTGTTTGGGTCTCTGCGTGCTGGTTCGTAATGGGTTGTCCTAGTGTTTCCCAACTTGCTGTGTGGGTCAGGGTCCTCTTCCCCCCCTTATTGTAGTTCCCAGGCGAGGTAAAATGCTGTGTGTCTGGGAATTCCGGCTGACCTCTGCCCTCTGCGGTGAGAAATTAAAAATTGTTTTGCCCAAATATAATTTCTGTGCCCTCTCTGGGGCTCGAACCAGAAATTAAAAATTGTTTTGCCCAAATATAATTTCTGTGCCCTCTCTGGGGATCGAACCAATGTCCTTATAAGCTTGAGACTGACGCTCCCTTTGCAGTGCTATGGAGACTCTGCTGCTACAGGCCTGCTCACTCCTTGTGTTGTGCTCGAGGACCCGCCTTCTATGGGCTCTGCTCGCTCCGTGTGCGGCCGGTCACTGCCGTGCAGACCTCCTCGAGCACTTCGGAGCCTGCCTTCTTTGATTCCAGTGTCCTCCCAGAGCCGGAGAGAAATTTAGAAATTGTTTGGCAAAATATATATTCTAGCGCCCTCTCCGGGGCTTGAACCAATGTCCTTGTACGCCTGAGACTGATGCTCTCCTTACAGTGCTATGGAGGCTCTGCTGCTGCAGGCCTGCTTACTCCTTGTGCTGTGCTCGAGGACCCGCCTTCTCTGGGCTCTGCGAGCTCCGTGCGCGGACGTTTACTGCCATGCAGACCTCCTCGAGCACTTCAGCAACCTGCCTTTTTTCCAAGTGTCCTCCCAGAGCCGGAGAGAAATTTAAAACTTGTTTGGCCAAAAAATAATTTCTAGCGCTCTCTCTGGGGCTCGAACCGAAGTCCTTGTATGCCCGAGGCTGACGCTCTGCTTGCGGTGCTACGGAGGCTCCGCTGCTGGGGCTCTGCTCACTTCTTGTGATGTGCTCGAGCTCCGTCTGTAGCTGCTCACTGCTGTGCCGTCCTCCTCGGGCTCTAGATGTCCGAGATCCGTGAAATGCAAAGGCAAGGCGAACCTGCAGCCGTCCTGCTGCTGTTCGTGGCTGACGGGGAGGAAGCATGAGGAGGGCCACCTTGCCCCCGCCAGATAAAGGCAAAATTCGGCCTGGGGGCAAGGCGGCCCCTTCTTTGAACTTCAAAAGGCCTCCGCTCAGCATCCGCAGGATGGGAAGGGGGGCCTTTGAAGTATGGAGGGCAAGGTGACAGGGGGCAGCGACTGCCGGTTGTCACCTGCCCCTCTCACCTCACCCTCCTGTCTTGGAGACGCGCTGTCTGGGTTCCCATTGTAAAGGGAGCCAGCATCCCGACCCCACCATGTGCATGCTAAGTGGGGCAGCGCCAAAAGGCACTGCCCCACCGGACTTAGCACAAACCCCCCACCTCCCAGCTTACGGCCCCGGGCCTCCCATCCGGGTGGGCCCGGGTGTATTGGCAGCAAGGGGTCTGAAAGCAACCAGGGGAGGAGACAGTGGGGGGCCGAGCGCCCAGTCTCAGGTAGGGTGGGGAGTGCAGGCTGTGAATCAGCACTGGAGGCAGTAGGGCTGCAACGGACTGAGCTGTTCCTCCCTCAGTGGAAAGCTATTTGCATTAGAGGCTCAGAGCTTTTTCAAAGATAACCTCTGCATAAACAGCCCGAAGCACTGAGCCAACAAAAAAAGACCTTTCCAGTTTACTGAAGAAAAGCGAGGCTCGTAGGAGACCAGCCTTAGGGGCGCTTTACTTGCTTGGCGAGGTCGGCTGAAAATGTTTTCACTGGAACTAAAACATCAAATGCAAACATAAAGGAACAGAAACATCTGAGTGTTTCAGAAACAAACGTGTACAGCGAATGGATGCTCCTTCTGTGCCTTGGTTAATTTTTGCTTTTTGGTTTTTAATATAAAAAAAATGTTAAATATCAATACACACATGAGTTTGCTTGAAGAATGAATATGACAAAAGCACGTTATTTAGCCAAATCTAACTTGGTATAGTGCTTGTTTAGAACCTCTGAAGGGGTTCGTTGCTATTAAGAGAAATTTAGCGAAATTACAAAAAAGTAAAATACCATCCCTCGTACTGGCATAAGAGTCTGTCACTACTGTGCCCGCAGCATTGCAGGATATGCATACTTCACTAACTAGATATTTAAGGTAACTTAACTGTCTACTATTACTCCAATGGCTCAAATTTGAAACCGAGAAGTCAATTTCTTTGTGACTTATAAATCGGGCTTTTGAAGGTTTTTCAAATCCAATTTTTTAATAAAAAGTGAAAAAGATTTTGGGAAAACGTTTTAGGGGTAAAGTAAAGGATGCTTGAATGCTACAACAGTTTTTCCTTACCTTAACCCCTAAATAGCCAAGGACGAGTATGCTCGTCCTTTTTTTTGCATAGACTTGCATAATAGCCTTGCACTGCCCTTAATGAAGGGTAACTCTGTGCTACTGGTACATGGGGGTGAATAATGAGATCAGTTCACTCATCTGTAGCTTCTCCTTGGTCTGACATGAATGAGGAGGCGGTGTCCCAATGTAGAATGGTCTTTCACAAGAACGTTACATGCACTCCTACGCCTCGTTCTTCACATGAGACATATCCATGTAAAGCAGGTGAAAGGCCTCTATCTAGAGGAGGAATTCATGAACCCCCTAGAGAGTTGAAAGTCAGTCGCTCATGATGGCACCATATGATTGGGGAATAGTAAACCGATATAGCGGGATATCTGAAACAAAAGGGGATGTAAGCAAAGGTGCTGACGGCAACAGGCCATCTTGGATTTGCTCAGAAAGATCCAAGATAACCATAGCTATTGTAAAAGCGATACCATGATTGGGGAACAGCTGCTGAATTCCGTTTGGCCAAATCCTCAGCTAGCTGTTGCGTGCTATAATACCAAAACCTCTTCGGAACACCATGTTCCCTAATCAGGTGCGGAGGTGATATGGGTGAGGCACAATGTGAATGGGGCAAGGGGAAGCCGTACTGCCATTATTGTTGAAGCTTTTAAGTTATGCTACACTTTTTGGCTCAAACTGCAATTTTCCCAAGAAACCTAATCTGATTCAGCTGTGCCTCCTCTGTCCTTCTGTAATAGGACTGGTTCGCTGGGTTTATTCTGCGATCTTCCTTTTGCGTTTTTAGTCCTAACCTTTCTGTGTGCGGCTGCGCAACCCGAACAAATAAATGGTCTACCCGCCATCTTGGATTTGTTCCTTACGCATGCAGGAAGGGAGCTGAGTGTCCCATAGCAATGTCCTTTGCTAACCCACTCATGCACAGAGGTTTCTTCAGAGCAAACATATGTCCATTCAATTGGGTCTTCTGCTCGATGCATAGAAAGCCTTTCTGTCTCCCACACTAACAATACCTCCATGCTAGCAGTACTTACCCACTCCTTAAGAGGGGGTTACCTCAATAAGCAACGATATCTAAGCTGCGGCTTAGGGTTCTCTTGGAGAGGACATTATGTACTGAGGAATTTACCACACCACGGTCACTTAATGGACGCAACCTCTGATATGATTCATGTGGTGGCCCTGGGAGTCAAGCACATTGACGTGGGTGATACAAGAGATCTGCACAGCACAGCCCCAGGGCCAGCTTGGCTTAGCGGGTGGGATTCCCATAAGGCAGAGGATTACATTACATAGCCCCAGCTCCTTCCACCAATCTTACCCAGGATTCTCTGAGGGGTGCCTACTCAGAAAAGCAACGTTTGCTTGTAACCATCCTTCCCGGTTAACTACCGAAAACTGGTATGGCTGTAAGGCTAATAATCACTGGAGGGCCCGAGTATTATTATCCTTGTCACGAGCATTCAAGGTAAGGGGTGCCTGATCAGTAATGAGGACACATGTTCTTCCGCTAAGAGTATTTTAGTGCCTCGATGGCCCGTTTGAAAGCAGACATTGAAGTTCCAGAACTCCGGAATTTCTCTCTCTAGGGAAGGGGTGTGCAGTTATTTAGAGGATAGGTTTTTCAGAGCAGTTTCGCTCTTGTGAGAACATAGCACCGAGCCCGACCCTAGAGGCAGCGGCCTGCAAGATGAAGGTCTGGCACCAAGCTGGCATTATCAAGGTAGGTGGCATAGGAAGGTCTTCAATCGCTGTTCTGACGAGCTTCCGCAAATGCATTTGTTAGTATTTGCCCTGTGTGTAAGTAGGTGAGTGGTCCTGTGACCATTGAACATTTCAGGATAAATCACAGATAATAGCCTACACATCCTAGGAAAGCATGTAGCTCCCTCTTTGTGATAAGTAGTTGAGCCTTCTGAGTGGATTCTTTCTGAACTTACTTAAGTTACATGGTTCACTTCTCCACCTTAAATCCCTGATATTTAACTGAAGGGAGGGATTGACGGAGTAGGCTTTCAACCCGATTGTCTGAGCTCTGAGATACAAGGTATATTCAACGCGTGTGCTCCAACCAGGTCCTACTGTAGATAGAACTATCATGAAGCTAGGCTCCTGCGTATTCTTAGTGAGATTGTAAGATGCGGTCCATCATTCTTTGGAATGTAGCTGGTGCCCCAGAGAATCCAAACAGCAACAATGTAAACTTAAACCCGCAATTACGTTTCTGGGGCCAGATCGATTTCTCAGTAGCTTGGCGTCAGTGCAGCAACGTATGTAGCTGAACATATTTCCTTGATCATCTTGTCACTGCAAGGCATTAGATAGGCATTCACACGTGGGATTGTATTCACCTTCCAAAGGTTTATACAACATCTCCAGGTCCCACTTGGGTTTTCAACCAGAATGATCACAGGGGCAATAGCTTCATTAAGGCTCAATGACCCAAAATTTGGGTAGCCTATAGGGTCACCTTCTGACAGATTTTCTGCACAGGGTTTCAAAGTGATGAATAAAGATGCTAACAGGCCCTGGTGTGCCTATGAAAACACCACCAAAGGGCTCTCGTTAATCTGGCAGGTCATTAACCTGATTGTTATCGAGAGTTTCTCAGATTATCTTCCTTAAATTTAAGGTAGTCAAAGCCTTCAAGTAGACATCCCATTCGGCCATCACCACAGGATCAAGTTGTATCATTCCATGCTTTAAGCCAATTAACATGATAGACCTGTGTCTTTTAGCTGTAACCTAGCATCACTCGATATCTCAGGTCACCAAGGCCGTCTGTACTCGAGCAGGGTCCATGCCACCAAGCAGGAATTGTATTCCCTGAGGTTCTCTGGGAAGCACCAATACTTGGTCTCCTGTCTGAAACTTCCTTTGGTGGGTTAGGCAGTCATAGAGCCATTTCGGTTTGCTTTCCCCTCTCTGGAAGTTTTGGGGCACAAGGTCTCTCACCAAGCTCATCCAGTTCCTGGTGGTCTGCACAACTTCTTCCTGACTCTGCCATGTCAGCCTATCAGGGGCAGACCTGCGACAAACACTAACCCATTAAATAGACGCACATCTTGGCAACAGAGGCATTCCAAGAATGGGCTCGAAGTATATGAATAAGACAATGCAAAGTTGATAAATAAATGGCAAAATACAATTGTAGGGAAGAAAGCATGTGGAGAAAAGAAAATCAAACACAAGTTATTGGTTTGCCACTAGATACCTGGGGCACCCAAATGATACTGCCAATATTGACGACTACACCTATGTTTTAGGGTATAAATTACAGAAAAGGTAATGAAATTAATAAATGTGCATATTACATATTCAGAAGATCCATCTTTTGAAACGAGTGAAGCACTCTTAAAAAAAATTAAATGGCAAAAGCTGGAGCCAGCGCAAGTAAAGAAGGACTTAGGTTTCAGGGACAGTACATTTCCCATAAGGCCAAGAAATACCCTTCATAAAGGTGCCAGGGGGGACAGACTTTGGTGTTTCACCGGCTATCCAAGTGGATGTGGGTATGCTGAGTCACTATGGGAAGGTTTCAGCCTGAATGCTAAGTGAAACAGGTGAGTATTTAGGCCTCACTGGAAGTTCAGATGGTCATTTTCCATTGTTGGGTGGAAGGGAGGCCATTCCAGAGGCCTGATCCCTGTCCATGAAGAGTTCTCCCACCATAACTTTTATGCTTGGGAGAATTAATGAAAAGTAGGTTCTGAATGAACGAGTGCAGACTCTAGCTTCTAGCCTGATATCGGATACAAAGATGGTAAGATTAGGATATTCAATGTATCCATTAATGCAATTCATTATTAGTTTCATAACGCATTCAATAGTTCTGTCGTCTAATCCCGTACCATAAACAGATCATCACTGTGTCTGAAGCAGTTTGATGATGTTTTCCAAATCAGGGTTGAAGCGATAGTCCTCCCCCCAACAGGCTCATCGCAGGGTTCACGGAAGAGGGACGAAACAAAAACGCATTGCAGTGCCCTGGATATGAAGACAGAATTGGCTCTAGAATAAATAGTTGTGCATGAGGAGGAAGGACGTCCAACATCCTGCTATAGAATGAATATGATTCAGAGCAGTCACTCCAGAGAATTCTAATGCCACAATGCTGTCTTGGAGGTGGGCCGTCGTATATCAAGTTACCACAGCCATCTCCAGGAAGACATCATAATTCTACCAAGGATGGGTGCTGATCCTAAGTCTCCTGGTCATGCTAATACTTATAGCTAGTATAAGGATTAAGGAATATGCATTCCTGTTCTAAAATAGGCCGGTGGAGGGAATGACTGGTCTGACAGGTGGTCTAACATTTTATGCACCTTGGGTAATTAGTGAAAGGTGGGATAACTGTAAATGCATTTCCTCATCTAACAACCAACCATCTGCATGCAAACTGCATGATTTAATGTTGTAACAATTCCTGAAAATTTAATCTGGGATCTGCAATATATAGTCCTGAGGGTGTATGAATCTAACTGTGTCCATCTGACCATGTGGAGCGGATATTGACTTACAGATTAATGGTTAATCTGCACTAGTGCTTGGCATTGAAGGAAACTCATTGCTTCCATATACAAGCCTGACGTTAAAGGCAGACGGTCAAGGCTGGAGCCTGTCTGTGCCTGTCCGGGCCAGGAAGGCCGCCCACACGTCCAGCCATTAAGGTATGTGCCCACTCCTGCATCCTCTTAAACTGTAAATACTATTTTCCCCAAACTGCTATCCGACCAATCTCACTGGTGCACACGCAAGCACCCAACAAACCCAAGCTTTACCCAGGGGCTGCCCGAGGGAACGCATATCTGTCCTCCAAATTACCTAAAATGCCGGTCCTGTAACAGCAACCGCTCTCGTAACACTATATTTGACCGAACCTAGCCTCCAATGCCTCGCACATCTGATGTAGACCCCAGGCTGCTGGGTGCAGCTTTGCCGACATGCACCCTTGCTACTCATTGTATTACTGTTCCTCTATATGCTTGTTGTGATCCCGCACGCCCACCATGCTTAAATATAGACCCAGTAAGCGGGTGCATGTCTTAAAGCTTCTTTTTCGTGAAGAGTCTAATCTTAGTGGCATGTACCTCATTGTAACAGCTTTGGAACTGTGTATCTTTTAACCATCTTGCAACTGTGTAACTCGCAACATTCTTGTAACTGCAACTAGCGCATAGATGCCTCAGGGTTTTTTGCGCTGCTATAAATGCTAAAATAAAATAAATAAATACAATATCTGCACTGTTAACATACTGATAACAATTTATCCTTTCTAAGATCCGTCATGTCTGGAATTTTAGCTTTGAACAAATATCCTGCCTTTGGTTTTGGCGACAAAGCTTTCTATGCTAAAGAGCCTCACCCACCAGAACGTTCCCGCATTCATCAATGAGGAATATTCCTATCAGTTAATAAATCATCTTGCAGCTCATTCTTTCCTTCCAGAAGTCAATTTGTCATCTGACTATTCATTGGGTGCAAGGAACAACAGGAAAGAGATATGCAGGAAGAAAACCTAACAACCATCTGCCTGTGTTCTTTACCTATCTCTCATATAGATGCAGGTTCTCAATGCACTATTGAGATAGGGTGTTGCTCATGTTTCCAGGAGCAGCTCACGTCGCAAACTCAAGGCAGGCAGGCTTAGTACGGCATATCCTAGCAAAAGTGTTGCAAACTCAAAGCAGACAGGCTTAGTCCGGCAATCCAAACACCATCCCGGTGTCAGGATCATATCCTAGCAATACTGTCGCAAACACAAGGCAGGCAGGCTTAGTACAGCAATCCAAACACCATCCTGGTGTCAAGATCATATCCTAGCAATAGTGTTGCAAACACAAGGCAGGCAGGCTTAGTCCGGCAATCCAAACACCATCCTGGTGTCAAGATCATATCCTAGCAATAGTGTTGCAAACACAAGGCAGGCAGGCTAAGTACGGCATATCCTAGCAAAAGTGTTGCAAACTCAAAGCAGACAGGCTTAGTCCGGCAATCCAAACACCATCCCGGTGTCAGGATCATATCCTAGCAATACTGTCGCAAACTCAAAGCAGACAGGCTTAGTACGGCAATCCAAACACCATCCCGGTGTCAAGATCATATCCTAGCAAAAGTGTCACAGACTCAAGGCACGCAGGCTTAGTCCGGCAATCCAAACACCATCCCGGTGTCAGGATCAAATCTTAGCAATAGTGTCTTAAACTCAAAGCAGACAGGCTTAGTACGGCAATCCAAACACCATCCCGGTGCCAGGATCATATCCTAACAATAGTGTCAGAAACCCAAGCCAGGCAAGCTTAGTCCGGCAATCCAAGCACCATCCCGGTGTCAGGATCATATTCTAGCAATAGTGTCGCAAACACAAAGCAGACAGGCTTAGTACAGGAATCCAAACACCATCCCGGTGTCAGGGTCATATCCTAGCAATATTGTCGCAAACTCAAGGCAGGCAGGCATAGTAAGGCAATCCAAACACCATCCCGGTGTCAGGATCATCACTGAATGATGTCAGTATATCTGGCTTGTGCTGCCTGGTGGGGGTGGGGCAGGGGTAGCCCGTGGCAGCAATGCTTGCTGTCATGCAGGCAACAAGCCAAGTGGCAGGGACATTGATGCAAATTGCTTGTGTAAATCCTTGCTCTCTGATCCATCTACAGTGGTTTGGGCTCTGTGGCAGGTGATTGTATAATAACAATTGAAACGGACCCCCTTACACGAACCGTCTATTATTTCTTTATTGGCTTCCTCTTCGCTCATCATCGCAACAAACCGTCTATAGTGTCTTCATTGCCTTCCTCTTCGCTCATCATCGCAACGAACCATCTATAGTGCCTTCACTGGCTTCCTCTTTGCTCATCATCGCAGCAAATCATCTATAGTGTCTTCATTGGCTTCCTCTTCGCTCATCATCGCAACAAACCATCTATAGTGCCTTCATTGGCTTCCTCTTCGCTCATCATCGCAACAAACCATCTATAGTGTCTTCATTGGCTTCCTCTTCGCTCATCATCGCAACAAACCATCTATAGTGTCTTCACTGGCTTCCTCTTTGCTCATCATCGCAACAAACCATCTATAGTGTCTTCATTGGCTTCATCTTCGCTCATCATCGCAACAAACCATCTATAGTGTCTTCATTGGCTTCCTCTTCGCTCATCATCGCCATCAAGCACATAAACTGACCATGATAACTGAATTCCACCATCTGCAGAAGCAAGACTTTGATTGGTCGCCCAGTCCTGCACAGTGACTTGATGATTCACACCAGAGAAGGTCCATCAATATCAACGTACATTGGTCATTCGATAGAATGCTGAGTGGACTCAGTATGCAGAGAATTAGTTGCTGACACAAATGTGTCTTAGATTTTAAATTACACCTATAACAATGAGAACAGACTGATTGCAACAATGCTGAAATATTGCATCTGTTGATTTTGAATAGCAAGCAATAGAACCAGGGACAATGGGCTTTCCGTGCACATACTGCGCATTGTGGGGACCTTTAATCAGGACCCAACAATGCACACGAGAAAATTCAGAATTTAAGAAACACGTGTACCAAGTGAGTTGAAAATCGAAAAATGCACACTGCTAAATCAAAGTTTACAAAGACAAGGGTTTTAGTGCAAGCACAGAATGCACACTGCTAAATCAAAGTTTACAAAGACAAGGGTTTTAGTGCAAGCACAGAATGCAAACTGCTAAATCAAAGTTTACAAAGACAAGGGTTTTAGTGCAAGCACAGAATGCACACTGCTAAATCAAAGTTTACAAAGACAAGGGTTTTAGTGCAAGCACAGAATGCCACAAAACTATGCTCCCATATAAAGCAGGCATAAACGTGCCTCTGCACTATGTTTTACATAATAATAACACATATGTCTGTTACAGCACAAGACACTGGGATATGCATTCACAAGAAGGGGTGGCACAGGCCAACAGCGCTCCTACCAGGGAAGGACAGCTGCGTGAGTCTGGCGAGCTGGCCATGCAACCTGGTACCTTGAAATCAACTCTAAAATGGCGAAGTTACGCATTTGTCCGGAATTTCAACCATTCACCTGGAAGTACTGACAAGGAAGTAGTAACGGCTTGCGTAATCAGTTCTGAGAGGGGTCAAATGAATATGCCAGTGCATAAGTAGAGCCTGCTCGTGGACTCAAGACATATACGTAAGCAAAACAAATGGCCTAGTTAATTCCGTTTTAGGCCCAGAAAGGAGGACAAGTTGAAAGGTTAGGTAATGCTTAACGCAATTCAAGGTGCAAGGGCCTTCAATCATGGCCTAGGCCATGATAATGTAACAAAAAAGTGTACATTTGCTCTGAAAGAGAAGTGTAGCAGCCGCAAAGCGGTAAAGAGGGGGTCTGCTTCGCAGTGTTCACAAGACTTACTCCAGCTTGCCACACCTCCAGCATAGGTCAAAAGGGACGCCAAGACCAGTGCGTCTGCCTGAAAATAAAACACTAGAATCTGCCATGTCATACTACAGAGACTGCAACATTCTTACAAAAATCAGCCACTTCCTTTTCCTGTTCTTAGCATGAACTGAAATAATCCCATTTTATAGAACTGACTACAAAAAAGCAAAACATTTATTTTTTCAATCAAGCAGCCCTTAAATATGCTTGCCAGAGGCCGGCAATACCTGGACCGTTCTCTTCTGTCTAGAACCCATTCCACTCAAATGGCCTGCATAAACAAAAAGATCAGGTAATGGGCTAAACAATGTCATCAGCATGTGAAATGGCAACCCTTTTGACAGACTACAGCACAGTAATGTTAGTGCTATAAGATAAATGATTAGTCCAGCATCACTGCGTTGTCTGCTGGCAAAGCCATGATACAAGCATGAAAGCTTTGGTTCCACAGTCTTGAATTTGGATTACTAATCACCTCTCAGACTAAAACGTTATGCTCATCATTGGAGGTGGCTTCCTATGTTTTACAAACCCATTTCTAGACCTTCTCTGTGCTGATGTTATGTTACTTTATATATTAAATGCTATCTGGTGCAGGTATATTGCTGAAAATAGCAGCTGGTGTGCTATAAAACAAGTACAAAGCAAAGTACATATCCATGCAGCTGGAATTTGTAATCTTGCATATGAGCACAAAGATATATAACAAAGAGTGCTTAACACACTGAGCAATCTTCTGAACCATTGCTTCACTTAAATGTATTAATATGCATTTCAACTTTACCTGTTGTACATGGTCAACAGAATTCCCATGGAAAGTTGAGAATGCTGTACAACTTGTGCCATAGTGAATGAACAAACCATGTATTCCATAGTGAGCACAGAAAGCATTACAAGATGAATTGATCAGAGAATAATGTACTTGCCAACAACAGACAGGCAAAACGTTTAGAGCCTCAGCAGCACATTATACAATATACTGGTGTGTGCTATTTAAGTTTGTTGAACAATGAGAACTGACTTCTTTAGATCAAGCCGCTTTGTAGGGGCCTCCTCCAAGGTGCCCCTTTTGCCCTCCCATAAAGACGTTTCTGGTCCCTCTTCTGAATGGAGTGAGGCCTTCTGGGGAATCTGGAGACTCCTACCCAAAATCCACTGCAACCGTAGACACAGAGATCCTGCTGCCCAAACACAAATGCCTTTCTAAACAGCACCCTTTTGATCAGTGCTGGCCCCACAAAATGTAAAACACACCATCATTCACCAACTCTGTAGTAAAAAGGCAGCACTGGACTGTGCCCAACTACTTCGACCGGTAGTAGAATCCTTTCCCTTTGCTCCCTTTGGGAATCGCTGAAATCCCTTTTCTCTCCTATATATCTTCTGTACTCTGTGGGAGAGCCTACCTCTTGGTCTTTTCTCTGGGCAAAGAGGTAAAGATGAACCTGAACAAGAAAGGCAGACCGGCGAAGTGAGGATAGCTCAGGGGCAACACGTTTGTATTGGAAGCAAGACAACGGAGAGCTTCACAGGTTTGAATCCCAGTCCTGTGCTTAGAGGCTGCTCTCCGACTCAAAGCGTAATGAAGATTACCCCTGCTAACTGCACAGGGAGTATTAATTCTATTAAAGACTAGGAGGTGAGCATTATGCTTCAACTTCTTTTATTACTACTCCTCAGCAGTTTCAACAAACCAATAACAAACACTGTAAAATGTCCAAAGTGAATTTTATTTCTTCAAACTACAATCCCCATAGTCTCTGTAGTCCATCTCCATCCATGCTCAGCTATGACCACTTCCTGTCCCTGAGCTCCTCCTCTCTTTTACGTGCTTTGAACTGATACTTGTAAAATCTATACAATGTCCTGCCAACAGAGCGAAGATTTAACCACACCAAACTGAACCGTCGATCCTCCTCGACATCCCATGACCACTGTTGCTAGTCCCTTTCCTCAATTGTTCTTTTGCTCTTCCCCTAGTGATGATACAAAGCAGAAATATCAGGGTGGCGTCCATGTATTGCAACCATGATACAAGACATCATCATCAACAATACATGAGTGGGTGGGAAATGAATGCTCGCCTCCTAGTCCTCAATAGAATGAATACTCCCTGCGCAGTTAGCAGGGGTAATCTTCATTCTATGACAAGACTGGAGGCGCGCGTTATGCTTGTTCAAAGCTTCCCAACACTGTAACCGTTAAACTCTCGGTTGGCTTAAAGTAAAACTCTTTAAAGGTGCGATCATTAGCCCAATCTGCAGCTAGCATAATCTCCTTTAATGACACCCCTGTCTTGAAGGCCTTAGAGGCCATTGGTCCCCACGCTGAATGTGCTCCATACCTCCTCAGATCAATTTTTGCTGCTTGCATAATCTCTTTAACCCATCTGGCAATGGTGGTTGTAGAAATGCCTTGGAACGGCCTCTTACGTGCTATGAGCAATTGTGTGGTGTTGACCGCTCTACACTCTGCCGTCCTGCCCTCATACTCTTTGATGCAGCTTGCGACACACCACTTTGTTCTGTTCAGAAAATATGGATAGTGGACCGAAGAGGTCCCAGTCTTAGTTCTCCTGATAATCAAAAAAGTAACTCCTTCCGGATCAAAGGATCTTCTATTTATCTCTAGCACTCTGACGTCAGATACGCGCTTACAAGATACGAGGCATAACAACATCACCTGTTTAGGGGACAAATATCTATCTGCTGGCCAGCCTTCCAAAAGCCAGAGGACCGTCGCCACGTCCCAAACTGTATTATGACGAGGCTCTGGAGGACTCCTGAACGTGGCTCCTCGAATAAGCATAGCTCTCAACTCACACGCTTTTGGCGGGTGTCACCCGCCTTGTAAACAGCTGACTCATCCACCAAGCCTCCAGCAAGCCCATTCATTTCAATCGGCCTCTCACCCACCAAAAATAAAATCTGGCGTTTTCACCCGCCTTTGCGAGACAAATGGTTGAGAGCTATGAATAAGCCTCACCACTGCTGAATATTCACCAGCCAATGTTCGCTGATCTATATACTCTAATCGCGCTGAACGCTGTTCCGTCTTGTAACAACTGCGCCAGAAAAATCAGGATCATAACTACAGGGGCTGAAATGGAATGAACACTTCTCCCTTTACACCTGCTAGCCCACTTGGCCCAAGCCGCGTCATAGCTCCTTCTATTGGAAGGAGCCTAGGATTCGGCGATAAGCTCTGCAGCTTGCGTCAAAATGCCTGGCAGCATCCAGCGTCTCATGATATCCTGCACGCGATGAGCGGGAGTGTCCCTCTCACTCTCAGAGGATGATATGACCCAACTGGGTCCGTGAGCAGTTGTTCTCCTTCTGGTAGTACTCTCGGCAAGTCCACTTCCAGCTCCATTAGCGTTGGGAACCACACTTGTGATTTCCACAGTGGTGCGACTAACAGTAGCTCCGCTCTCTCCCTCCGGCACTTCGCTAGAACTCTGCTCAGCATCATGAAGGGAGAAAACACGTAGTGCGGACCACCTGTCCATTCTTGCAGGAAGGCGTCTGTCCCTTGTGCATCTGCATCCAGCCTCCAACTGAAGTAATACTTGGTTGTCAGCGCATTGAGTCGAAATGCAAAGAGGTCCATGTATAGTGGACCCCATTTCCGATTCAGTATCTGAAACACTGTTGGGTCCAGTCTCCAATCTCTGTAGTCCATGAGGTAGCGTGAATTCCAGTTCGCTACTATGTTCAGCGCTCCGGGCAGATATTCTGCCTTCACTGACGTTTCTGACTGAAGGCAAAAGTGCCAAAAATCTTTTGCTTAGTTCGGCTAGCATCTTGGACTTCATGCCGCCTAGGTGGTTTATGTAACGGATAGCTGAGATGTTGTCCATCTTCAACAACACGCACAATTTCATCTTCCCCTTCGTGAAGGCCTTGATCGCGAAGGACCTTGCTAACAGCTCCAGAAAGTTTATGTGAAGGGGAAGCTCTTCTTCGCTCCACCACCCTCCTGTCTGCAGGTGCCCGCATCGAGCTCCCCAGCCTAGGCGACTGGCATCTGACTCTATGATCAGGTCTGGGCGATCTCCGAAAATGGGCTGCCCATTCCAGGCGTCCATATTCTTCAACCACCATTCCAATTCTGTTGTGGATTCTTGATCCAAAGGTACTAATTGATGATATCTCAAGCCCTGCTGCAAGTGGCTGATCTTCAGTCTCTGCAGCGCTTGATAGTGTAAAGGCCCTGGAAATATGGCTTGAATGGAGGCTGCTAACAGACCCACTATCCTCGCTAGTACTCTGAGAGAAACTACTTGCTTCTGCAGGCATCCTCGGATTTCTCTTTTGATTTCTCGGATCTTCCGAGCTGGAAGCTCCAGCGTGGCCTTCCTGGTGTCCAGGATAAACCCTAGGAAGTCTAGCCTCTGCGCCGGGGTGGTGTCCAACTTTTCCACATTCACCAGAAACCCCAGAGACTCGAGCAGATCCTGTACCCATCTTGTCTGGTAAACGAGCGTCTCTTGGTCTTCGGCTAGAAGCAGCAGATCGTCTAGGTATATGATCAGTCTTATGCCTTTCTCCTGGATTGCTGCTGCTACCGGCTTCATCAGTTTGGTAAAAACCCAGGCAGCTGATGCAAGACTGAAGGGCATCGTCTTGAATTGCCAATATTGCCCTTTCCAATGAAAAGCCAGGAACGTCCTGTACTCTTCCAATACTGGGACCGTCAGGTATGCATCTTTTACGGTCCAGTCTTGTCAGAGAGACTCCTTCCCAGAGGGAGTCTCGGAGCTGGTCTATGCCCTCCATCTTGAAATGACAGTAGACTACCCAGCCGTTTAGCTCCTTCAGGTCTATTACTGGTCGGACCTTTTCTTTTATGTGCACTAGGAACATGTTGCTCACGAAGCTGAGAGTCCCCGGGCATCTCTCTATGGTGCTCTTCTGGGCGAACTGAGACAGCTCGTGATCTAAACAGCTCTGCTATGCGTGTGCTAGGTGTTGCTGATGTGGCCTTCGCGCTTGAACGGGCGGCTCTATAAATTCTAGATGCACACCCTTCACGGTTTGCAAAATCCAAGCATCGCTGGAAAGCGCGCGCCAGTTTTCCCAAAACATACCAGTCCTCCCTCCCACTGGAGGGTAATGGATCATTCTTACCTTGTGTGAATCCTGGCCATGGCCGGTTCCTCTTCCTCTGCGTCGTCTAAGGAAACAACCTCTGCCTGGGAAGAAGGAATCCTGCTGCCTGTTCTCCCAGTATTGTGCTCTGGAATTAGGGGGTCTTCTGCCTCCTTGGTTTCGACCAGCCGCATGACCCCTGTTAGGGAAGATTTTACGGATGGAGGCTCGAGCTTTCTCCAATGAAGTGTAGGTACCGACAAAGCGGCCCATCTCTTTCCCAAATGTTTCGCCGAAAAGACGACCTTGCGCTGCTTCTCCTGCCTCATACCAAGCGAGGTTGCTGAGCTTTGGATCAATTTTCAGCAGAAAACCTCTCCTCCTCTCTGAGGCGATCGCGCAGTTGGCATTACCCAGCAAGCATAATGCTCTCTGCACCCAGCTAGCAAGGGCGTTGGGGGTCTACCTCTTCCCCTGTGTCCTTAGCTCTCTCCGCTAGGTCCATGATCTTCACCAGCGGTCCAGCTAAGTCCAGCACTTTTTCCTGGCAGCTCTTCCATGACCTGTCGATACCCTTACAGGGGTCCTTACTGGTCTTGGACACAAAGGTAAGCATTTTGGGGTCCAACTCGGAAGGTCTGGCCTTGGGCACTCTGCGGAGGCGCTGTCTCACCTCTGTGTCGAGGGCTTTATGCTATCTTATATTCATGTACTGTGCAACCCTGGGGGACGGTTGCCAGTCCAAAGACCTCGGGTTCCGGATGCTGTCCGGATCAAACATGTCCTCCTGGCCTTTTTCGAGGTGCATCTCTTTGCAGGTTCTCTTTCCCCCGCTGGGCTTGGCCCAGTCGTCTTCCTCTGCCTCCTCCTTGTCGTGGGAGGACAGGTTCCTTCCACTGGCTCCTCTTCCGAGCATGGGTCATTCTCTCCACCAATCTCTTCCTCTGCAGTGGGGGTCGTGAGGCTCGGCACTACCTGATGCTGCAAATATGCTTCTCTGAGCTTTGCGAAAGCATCGACAACCACCAGGGGCTTTTCTTTTGCCCCATCCGAAGGGCCCTGGGGGTCGCAAGAGGCTTTCTTCTTTCGGGCCTTAATACTCCCCTTAGACCCTGCCTCACAGAGTTATGTGGGTGTGCGCTCTGTCCTTATGGTGCTATCCTTGGGCTGGTGTAGGATTGCTTCCAAGGTCTCCAGCCTGTCATGTAGGGGTTTAACCCCTTGAGCCACAGCATCTACTAGTGAGTTTCCCAGCACCTCCTTGAAGCTGGCAGCTAGGTCGAATGACTGCTCCTCTTCACTCCACTCAAATTCAGACATTCTGGGGGGTTGCTGTGTGCCTGGTATACCTGATACAGGTGTCTGAGCATGCCCACTTCACTAGTTTGGTGCTTCAAGTAAGAGTCCATGCTCTCTCACGGTATTTCATGCACTTGGTATCCCAATTTAAATATTTCTTACTTAAAAAAAATATATATATTTTATGAATTGTGGCTGCACCGTACTGTTGTTTATATCGCCTGCTATGGGCTTCTTTGGCTCAAAATGCTCTCTGGGGGGAAGGGCTCTGTGTCTCTGTGGAGGCCTTGCACCTCTGTCGTGTACCAAGGAGTTTCCCTGCTCCGATGCTCTCAGCCAGCAGGCTGTCTCATGCTTTCTAGGTGAGCGTGTCACCATGTGAAGCTCCTCTGCTTCGCTAATATAATTTGTTCAATTTACTCATGCTACGGAAGTAACGAGATAACAATCACCGCCGGGCCCGGCTTGGTCCGTGTTCTTCGCTCCGCATCGCATTGTTTCAGCTCGAACACTGCGCTCTGGTTCCACCTCCACAAAGGAGGGGGCCAGAGGGCCTCGGCACTCTCTCCCTCCTCGGAAGGCTCTTCTAGGCTTCCGCGGGTGTCGTGCAAACCCCTGGAGTGCCGGTCATATGGCACGGGGTGAGTGCGCCGCAGAAGCCTGATCCCAACGAAACAGGACCGAATATATAATTATTTGAAAGAAACAAGGGCTGCGCGCATAGCAATAAAACTGCGCGTCTCTGTGGCAATGGCGCTATTTTTACAAACGAATATCTGCTTTCAGATGCATTTCACTGCTAAACTGTGATTCCCCTGCGCTGCGATTGTCACACAATGCTTAACCCTACTAAGTAAATCTAACATTACATGTCATATAGGGAGATGCTCAAAATAGTAATTATCTGCTTGACGAGCAGTAAAAGAAGAGGAGGAGCTCAGTGACAGGAGGTGGTCATAGCTGAGCATGGATGGAGATGGACTACAGAGACTATGGGGATTGTAGTTTGAAGAAAGAAAAGTCACTTTAGACATTTTATAGTGTTTGTTATTGCTTTGTTGAAACTGCTGAGGAGTAGTAATAAAAGAAGTTGAAGCATAATGCTTGCCTCCAGTCTTGTCATAGAATATAAAAGCTCAATTGAATTGTTTTCTAAAGAATAATATTTTTGTTAATCAAGTTCAGGACCTCTGGGAAAAACCGATTCTTGGCTATTGATTCCCAGTTCCTTGATACATTTGATAGCCAAGACTCCATCGGACTGATGTTGTCAGAAGCTCTGTTGTTTTTGTGATGATGCTTATTGCTGTGTGATCCGAACTTCCTCCAACAGCCTTGCTTAGTTCGCCGAATGCTGTGGCATAGATATACAGGCTCTGCATGATCCTGATTTATCCAGGTACCATCTAAAGCAAACAGTTGGTTGACCAGAAGAAATAACACTGTACTCTCAACCCACCCTCCCTGCAGTGAATCATCATTACCCGATCAGCAGCACATGATGTAGAGCCTACCCTCCACTGTACGGGTCTGCATCTCTCAGCAGGACAAAGCCTGAGGAAGTCCTATGCTCAGCCCGTGGCCTCTTAGTGAATCGGAACCGAGAACTTGGGATCTATAGCACCGGCAGGTTCGGAGCCCTGATGAAGGCAGACGCAATTTGATGCAAATTCGCCGAAACGTGATACGAACTGGGAACACCTGTTTTGTATGGTTCCCTGTTGTACCAGATTCTGTACATTCAGTCTCTGCCACGTTGGCCTAAAAGATATCTTGTTTTCCCTATGACCCTGGAACATTTATTGTCACAATTAGAAGGAATACGAAACATAAACAGGAAATTTCCTATGAATTAGGACACTTTTTGCAATTTGGGCGATTTTATAGCCCCTCCTGTTTCTAATTTTTCCTTTGGATTTATTCACAGAATACCCACCCATTTATATTAGCATGTATACTATCATACAATAATGAGACTATTGAAATCCATCTGTAAACTAATCATACAGTTTTCTATGTTCACCCTGTTGTATATACTACACTTTTCTTTTGTTATTTGATGTCATTATGAATTGTTATTGTTTTTGCATATGTATGTTGCATTCTTCAGCATTGTTTTAAACATCTATGCAATATATGTTTGTTTGTATTAGCAAATAAATTATTGCTTTCCAATTTCTGTATTCTTGAACACAGTGAGCGTTTTTTACAATTTATTTTTACCTCTTGCTTGGATCTGCAACTTAGCAGACCAACCCTTCCACTAAACTGTGGACCGGCTTAAACATCTGAACCGGTCCAACTAAACAATTGCCTTGAGTATTGTTCACTAGCAAGGGCACACGCATTTGTTTTCATGTATTGCTGTGTGATTGGCATGATTTTTTATGTTGATTATTTTGAATTTGTATAGTGCATATTCAATGGAACCATGCAGGATCTGCAACTGCATGCAAATGATAAAAGTAATTGAGCAAAAAGCTGCAAATTCTTCAGAGAATATTATTCAAAGAGGTAGGTTTTTAGCCTTTTCCTGAAGATACAGATTTAATTTTTCATAAGTCTATTGGCAACATATTCTAGGTCCACAGCCCTACAGAGGAGAAGCATCTATCACCCCAAGTGACGGATCTAGATGGTGGAACCACCAAAAGACATTGTCCCAAGGATCGATCAATTGTTTCCTGGTTTCTGATAAATCTATTTCTGAAAGATATGGTCACCTTGTAAAGTCTTTTGTAGCTCCCTTGTTTCGGTTTAAAAAGCTGTTTGTTCTTTTTCTCAGTTTATCGGAGTTCTTGTCATTCCTAAAAACCTTGTGATCCTTATCCGACCGGTGGTCACCAAACAACAGAGCACCTTGAAATGGCATTGTGTAGCTGTAGACCTCTGAGAGCCCTCTAGGTGCCAGTCGTGAACATGGATGTGTCTTCTACCAATAATCGACTCACCTATTGTCAAGGCTGATGCCCAAACTCCATCCAAAGAGGTTGTAAGAAACTCAAATTGTTTTTGCATGGCCCCCAGGAAGAAAGCACAATCCACTGCTGCAACTATTGCCCTGCAAAGGTTCCAAAAGTTGTTTTTCACTGAGTAAGAAGTATGAGAGGCTTAAGAGTTTACACTCAAAGTCTGAGGGCCTCCAGTGCAAGTCTTTTTTAGTGCCAACTCCACATTCTTGTCTCCTTGATCTCTGATTGCAGGGTCCTCCATCATCGAGGAAGGCCCTGTGAGACTTGGTAGGATGTCCTCAAGCACGTATTCGCTGGCCTTGACTTTTCCTCTTCTTTAAGAAGATAACTGAGGCCTGGCAATCTTCTCGAACTTCTTCCATACCATGAGAATGTTCTTTTCATATCCAAGATCACTGGCAGACCCCTCTTAGCCGTACGCTTAAACTGCTGTATCTTCGGGACTCTGTCAGGTCCTGGGGAATCCAGGGAATTGAATCCCAAACTCTCAGCCAACTCCTCAATGACTTCTGCCACCCTGTCCATGTCCAGAAACTTTCCCTTACAGTCACCGCCCTGGAAGGACTCTGTCTCATTGAAGGAAGTGGAGGAAGATCACAAAGAGGTTGTAGACGAAGTAAAGGAAAAGCTCTCTTTGCAGGCTTTCTCTTTTTCAGTCCTTCTTCCTCTCTCAAGCTGTGTTTCGAATTTCCTTTAGCGGAAATGAGGCAATCTTAGATTCTTTTCTTTCCTTTAGCTCCACTTCCTAGGGGTGTGTGGAAACATCAGAAGAAGAGCTAACAGCCAGCATAGCAATATGCTGTATATTCTCCTTGGCCTTCTTGCCTTGGGGCAAACATTGAAAAATGGGATCATTCAGGTCACCAAAGTGGCAATGATGTCATTCAAAATGTTCCTTTTATCACATGCATTCCGGTGCATGCCCAAAGTAGCCTTTCCGTCTCCCAACCAATAGGGCCGGTCATGTTTCGGCTGCTATGCAGTGCAGTGAACACCCCCCACCCGGGACATACCTTCATGCATCAGGCCCCACTCAGTGAGTGGCCACGATTGGTTCAGAGAGTCAGTTGTTCCCTTAGGCCGCTACGTTCCTGCCGCTACTTTAGTAAGCAGCAGACTTAATGCAACACCGTTTTGTGAACCTGTTTCTTGTATAGACACACATTCCTTGCATCCTTCAAGGAATGCAACAGTATGACAGCAAGATGGGATCTATTTGATTATTGTGATGGCCGAAAATGCCGACTTTTTTTAAAAGTCCCTCTACACCACATATATATGCGTGGGGAGCCCCCCCCACTTCCCCTCATATTAATATTATATGCTATATCCCCCACATATATATGTGGTGTAAGGGGGGTACACAAAAATAAATAACTCAGCATGTTCGGCCGTCGTAATTGTGAGGGCGACATTTTGGTACGTTTCTTGTGTGCCTCTATCATCAATTGGCATCCACGCATGATGCTCTGTGGGAACAGGCTCCATAAAGCTTACATATTTTCCCTCCTAGTTCATTTGCAAAGTGAGTGACAGGAAAGTTCTGAGGTGGTCATTTGCTGCTCTGACGTTCTCCTCTTAGCTTTGCCTTGACGCAGAGTGATTTTGCATTCTAGGATGCTGACTTTGATGCCCAAAAACCATCTGACCATTTTTATTCTGAACTGCTGATGGGTTTTCTATCATTCCCCCCACCCCCCCACAACCCCTGCATCAGACAGCCTCGGGCCAACAGGCTCCCCGAGCAGATGTTGCCACCTTCTAATGAAACCGTAGACCTGCAGGGATCAACCATGGAAAGCAACCTTTGCTGCATTGCTCCCTAAGCCCCGAACTCTCGACTTTTAACTCAACTCAAGTGCCCATACACTTCAATGGACCCTCACCTGCCAAACACGAAATCAGGTGTTTTCCCCAGCGCTTGGGGACTCAAAAGATTGAGATGTACTCGAAGTAAAGAAACGCTGCAGGTTGCTGCCTGTAGCCTACTGAGCCATGCCTGGAAGATAGGACATTTTTTAACTGGGGGATTGAGGGATATATACCTCCAGTGGAGAAGGGGGTGGGACAGTCTAAGTTGGAAAATTGTTCCTTTGGTGGAGGGGATACCTCAAAACAAACTACTGGGACAAGGAAGAAGGATGTTGAGTTAATACTGGGACAAGGAAGAAGGATGGGACAAGGAAGACGGATGTTGAGTTAATACTGGGACAAGGAAGAAGGATGTTGAGTTAATACTGGGATGCGAAAGAGCGATGTTAAGTTAATTTGACTTTAGGCATTACTGCAGCTTAGAACTCACAAAACGCAACATACAGGCGTAAACCAATCTGGACTCAGGATTAATAATGTCTTCTTTTCTATACCCTTTTTTTACGAATCATAGCATTTTCAACAAGTGGGACTATTACACAATTTGATGTTACTCAAGATATTGATTTCAGAAGTAGGATCTCCGCAGTTGACCTTCATGGAATTCGAACGTGTAGCCTACACTGGCCCCATCAAGGTCAAAACGGGCCTCAGCACACTTAACAGTATGTGATTTGAAATGTTCTTTAAAAGGCATGCAGCCTTCATCCGCTAGTTCAGAGGGGGAACCTCCTTGCTCGATGACACATTTGGTAATGTAAGAAATCGCTGAGCACAGGTAGAAGGGGCAACGCCCCCTCGGGTGGTGAAGGACTCGGCTGAGTCCCTGCCTGGCTTTGAGTTCCTCTCTACCTGCACGTGCCGTGCCAGCTGCAGGAAGACTCTAGCACTGCACTGTTCACGGCGTACCATCAGTCCCAAAATAAGACAAGCGCTGGCCAGCCAATGGGTCTGGCTTTGTATAGGTAGAGGGTCATAGTTTTGGAAAGCCCCTCAAGACAGAAAAGACAGACCCCCTACATCTGCCCTCTACAGACCCTCTACATCAGACTTACTGGCTTAAATGCAGAATACAACAGTTTTCCAGGTGACTCCTGAATTCGATAGACCTATGGGGGGCTGCTATGCTATTACTGCTTGCAATCGTGTACCTTTGTGTAGCGCTTCCTGCCCCTGGACATTATTACTTCTTCTAATGGTGCACTTGAGAATGAGGTGCTGAATGCACCCGGCATTATTGGCAGGTGTCACTCTCGCACCTTCCTGGGCAAGTAAGGACTGCTCAGATATTTTACTTTTTATTTTTAAGTTCAACATATATGGCAAGCCCGCCCTCAATGTTTACATTATTATGGCCGCATGTTCTCGCTAACAAAACTTCCAAGTATCTAAATACAGCCCACCCCCTCCGTCCAGAAGGCTGGGACACTGGCTGCTTCACTAACCAGTAGCTCGTAGTTTCAGCATGTTTTTAAAGTAATAAGACTTATCCAGCAATACTATCTAGATCCCTCATTTCACCATTCTGGTTACACATTTTTTGAGGCTCCTCTAAAGTTCACTTGTCTTGCTTTAGCTTCAATTCTCGTAATTTCACGGAGTTGCCACACTATTCCAGTTTGCCCGCCAGAAGCAGCTGCCCTTTTTGCTTTTTCTGCACCACCGCTTGCCACAGGAAGGGAGTTGTCCAGCTCCCCACCTCTGCCAATCAGATGATATTGGGTTCCTTATCTTGATGATGGTTTTGATCTGTCATTGTTGTTGATACCGAGGCTGAGCCTCATTGCTCCAATTTCTCTGGTTGAAAGTGTAGTCACGGTTTGGATTGTGTCTTGACCTGTGTTATCTTGCCAGAGTAGAGATGGCAGTGTTCCCGTCAGCACAAACAATACCCTAAAGAATTACATTTAATTGTTAACTCGCACAGCCAAAGCCAATATCTCTGGTATCACCATTCATCGTCCTCCTGAATCTATTTCCTCATTGTGTGATGATCCCGATATCTCAATTTCTTCTTGTCTTCCTTTCTCTTCTCCACTCTTTTTACTTGGTGACTTTACTCTTCATCTTTCCTCCACTCATTCTACTTGTACACTTCTGCCCCCTGCTTGCTTCCTATGGTCTCTCCTGTTTCTCTTCCTTCTCACACCTCTGGCTCTACTCTTGATTTGGTCTTTTCGTCCCTGGGCTCTATTTCTCCTATCCTTGCTACCCCCGTTTTCTCTCTGATCATGCTCTCCTTTCATTCTCCTTTTCGCTCTCCTCTCCTTCCTCTTGTCCAGCATTCCTCTAACTCGCCTTCTTTTTGTCGTTGTAATCTTAGGAACTTTAATCCCTCATCCTTTTTACCTACTCTTACTTCTTCCTTACCTCCTATCACTCCCACAAAGATAACCTCTCAACCTTGGCTGTCCCTCCAGCTTCGTTCCCTCAAGTCTCTCTCTGGCAGGTGGAACGGTGCTGGAGGAAATCTCACTCCCTCTCTGATCTTTCTTCACTCACCTCACTTCACTCTTCCCATGATTCAGCTCTTCTCCTAGCCAACACTTCCTACTACATGATCTCATTCACCAATTCTTTCCTCACCCTCAACGTATTTTCCCATTAGTGGATGGTTTGCATTCTCATCCTTCCCTGGAGCATGCTTCTCTTTCTTCACTCTCTGTCCTTGTTTCTCTAACTTATTCTCCTCTAAGATCTCACAACTACGAGCTTCCTTACGTCTTCCTCCACCTTTCTTTCTCCTGTCTCTCCCTCCGTTCTTCATCCTTCTTTGTCCTCTTTTACTCCTCTCCTCTGATTCTGAGACAGCTACCATTATTTTCACCCTTGACCCTACTGCTTCCCTGACTGACCTATTGCCCTTGCTCTTATTTCCAAAGTCTAGCATGCAATTCTTCCTCATCTTTCATCATTTATCAACTCTTCTTTTCCTTCTTCTACTTTCCCCGCTGACTTTAAGCATGCTTCAATAATCCCCATCTTGAAAAAGCCTTCTCTGGATCCATCGTAACCCTCTATCGCCCAATCTCGCTTCTTCCCTTTCTTTCTAAGCTACTTGTGGATGTTCTTCTCTCACAAGTCTCTCACTTTCTCTACCACCACTCTCGACTTCCTCTTCACCAATTGAGCTTGCATCCCATGCACCCTAGTGAAACTGCTTTGATTCACACCACTAACTCACTCCACACTGCCAGACACACCAAGCACTCCTCCATCCTTATTCTCCTTACTCTCTCTTTCTACAACGTTCCACACTGTCGATCACCCTACCCTTCTCTCTTGTCTCTCTTCTCTTGGATTTTCTGGCTCAGTCCTTCACTGATTTTCTTCCTATCTTTCTTATTGCACCTTTTCTATTTCTTGGACTGATACCTATACTCCTTACTCATCTCTCTTATAAGGGTTCCATAAGGTTCCGTTCTTGACCCCCATCCTTTTCTCTATGTACACCTCTTCGCTCTCTGATATCATCTCTGAATTTGTTTTTTATTTTCATTTCTAAGCTGATGATACACAGCTTTTCCTCTCCTTTTCCGCTTTTTCTGACACTCTTCATATTTTCTGCATGTCTAACCACTAACCAGCAATACATAAATTATCGCTTTATTCATCTGAATCCATCCAAGATGGAGGTTCTTTCCTTCCTGGCTTCGACCACTCTTTTTCCTCCTGTTTCTGCTGTCTCTTTTCCTCCTGCTCTATTGCCTTTTTTTAAATGTGCTCGTAATCTAGGCATAACCTGTGATTCCTCACTCTCTTTTTCTCACAATATAAACTCTTCCACCTGTTGTGGTTTGTTCCATCTCTTCAAGATCTGTAAGATTTGCTCCTTATTATCATTGTCTGCCTCTAAAACTATTTTCTTTGCATTTATTTTCTCTCGCCACTTCTTCTGTTCCTTGCTTCTGTTTGTCTCCCTGGCTATCAGCTTGTCCCACTTTTTATTTTATTTTTATTAGTTTAAAGTGCTAGTTGGTTAATTAAAACCTTATACACTACAAGCAAATCACAAGAATGATAATTTACCAATTCATGAATAAGATAATCAGTTTACGATACCAAAATTCTGTTAATTACTTCCAATAAAAGTCTAATTATAAAAAGAGAACGCATTGTTAAAACACAAATCAACAGTTTACGTTATCTCATAAAAAACTTTTAAAGGAAATACCAAATAGTATACTAACAGATGGCTCTTTTCCAAATATAAAAAGCTGCCCCAATAAAAACCTTAATCTCCCCATTGTAAATAATTGGCCAGAATTGATCTGTTGCAATCATTCGAAAATCTTCAACCAGATTTGTGTACCCTTTGTAATAACATTCCTTTAGTTTAATACACATGGTAAGGATATGCCTTGCAGTCTCCGCCTCTGTTTTACAGTGTCTACATAATCATTCTGCTTGTGGAGTGTTATTCCAAACACCAGTGAATTAATTACACGGTAGGGTACTCATTCGTAGTTGCAGAATAAACGTTCTCAGTGCCCTGTTTCCTGTATTTAATATATATTCTCTCGGGGTGGCAGGTTTGAGACCCTGAAGAGCATAGCCGGCATATCGCCTCTTATTGTAAAGATAGGTTTGGTTTTTGCATAAGTCCCAGGTAATTGCTTTTTTCTTTAGATTTTTAAGAATACAAGTAGCGTCTTCTTTCACCATCGGTACCTTCAAGCCTAAATCTTCAAGGAAGGACAATACTGTATTATGTAGACTTAATATCTAAGTATTCTTAATCTAACCTTCACTTCTGTGTTTTCCTACTTTGTTCTTTCTACCATCAGTCAATCCAGACTTTGCTTTCCCTTCCTCCATGTTCTTCCATTTCCTCTGCTCCTCTCTCACTATCTTGGTTGTCTTTTGAATCACATCTCCTATTTAATTGTGTATTATGTGATAATATATTCATGATCCCCTTCTTCCAGATGTTGGAGAAAGAGGGGATCATATTTGCAAATTATGCGGATGACACCCAATGTGTCATCCCCATATCTGGTTCCCATGTGGAAGATGAACAAAGAATCAATGAAATTTACAAAAAAAAATTCAGGACTGGATGGTGTTGAATGGCTTAGCCATTAATGGCTCCCAGACAGAGCTTCTACTTGTTGGCACATAGTCCAAATTAGAGAAGTTAGGACCTGGCTATAAGTCTTTTCTTATAGACAGCTGCCACATTGAGGTTATGAGCAAGGTGAAAACCCTCAGCATTTATCTTGACACAAATCTGAATATGAATGCCCAAGTGAACAGTCTTGTTTCATCGGCCTCATACTTTCTCAAGTTGTTTCGCTGTCTTAGGCCTTTCATCTCCGAATCAAACTCCGAAACACTGGCAAGGGCTATAATTGGATCTAAGATCGATTATTGTTGTAGTCTCCTCATTGGGTTGCCGCTTTCTGACATTCATCGATTACAGGTCATTCAGAATGGTGCAGTTAGAGTAGTGAAAGGTCTATCTAAAAGAGACCATGTATCTGAAGCACGGCGACGTTTACACTGGTTGCCTGTGCAGGCCAGGGTTGTGTTCAGGCTCCTCCTTATCACACATAAATGCATATATGGAGTCATGCCACTTTACCTTAAAGAATTAGTTACGGTAAAAAACAACATCAGTAAAAAACAACATCAGGTCCCTTCGTTCGGACGATTCTAATACCCTGGCTATGCCACGCCTGAAGACAAAAAAATCCAGGGACTCAGCATTCATTTCGGCAGTCGCCCTTAAATGGAATTTTCTTACATCCATATTAAGGACCACCTCTTCTATGGAAATATTTAAGAAGGGGCTGAAAAGTGCACTCTTCGCATAATATCCTGCTTACTCACGCCTGATTTTGCTTCTGTATGGTTTCAGTTCTTGAGCCATTCCCAGATTTGGCTACGTTTGTGTTGTCTTTGTTCTGTTTTACGTTTCACAGCGCCCTTAAGCCTCAGGGTACCTGGTTGCGCTATACAGATGTTAAACATAATCATAAACATGCATTGTCTTGAAATCTCTCTATGGTCTTGCTGCTCCACCTCATCTGCCTTCTCTTAATTCTTTCTATTCACCTCCTGATCTCTACGACATTCTCAGAATGTATTTCTCATTGTGGTGCCTTAGCTCCTTGTGCCCCTTCCCAGTTTCGATCCGCTGCTCTGTGTGCCTCAAAGCATTGGATCGCCCTTCTTCTTTGTTCTTATTCTTCTTTACCAGTCTTCTGCTCTCGACTTAAAATCCCTTTTTTGTCTTCTCCTTCATAATTCCATTTGTTTATCTTCATGAGCTGCATTTACAACTATTATTGTACCGCTTTTCCTTTTGTTCAGCGCTTAGGCATAAGCGCTTTATAAATAAATAGAAATAGCAGTTTAACTGGGCCACTTGCTGGCTGCACTACCACTGTTTTTGTTTTGTATTCCTTTGCTCGGCACTGGCCACTTCTCCCACTCCCCCCAGCACTTTCCCCCATTCCTCTCCCCTGCACTTGCGCGTTCTGAATGTCAGTGGGCCTAGTATGATCGTTGTTTTTGTTCTCTCTTGTTTCCCTTCCTTGCCTCTTCGCGCTCTGAAACACTTGTGTATGTGCGCGATACAAATAAAATATCAATATCAATACATGTTTCAACCTTATTGAGAACCATAAGCAGCCTGCAAACCAGGTGATGTTATCCCACCAGTGAATGATCCATGCTGATGTGACCACCGGTATACAGACTATTCAACGAAATAATTTTCATCGAGAGCTTTTTCACCTAAAAATGTTTAGTGAAACACTTTTTCTTCGAAAAAATCTTTTACTGAATTTTTTTATATTAAATGTTAACAGTTTTTTTAATGTTACATTGTGGGGGAAAACAGGGCTTTGGGGGGACCTCCCCAATTAAAAAAATTAATTAAAAAAATTAATTTGGTTATACAGGTTAACAGGGTTTGGGGGGAGTCACACAATAAAAAATAAATTAAAAAAACAATTTGGTATACAGATTTTTGGTATAAAATCGTCGGTAGATAAACACTTAGTTATGTGAACCTATATTAGGTAAATAGGTTTTAGGTGACAGAATTTCGATGAAAAATACTTTAGGTGTAAAAGATTTGATGCAAAGACTTGTAACCCTGACACCCTGATACAGCTGATCTCTAGGCATCAATCGTCCTAAAATCTATTCCATTCATGTAATCTAACCACCAGGCCCTTCCCATTGTCACCTCCCCAGTGAGAAGAACTTGGTGATCGTAGGACAGGTCTCTCCAGTGAAGATGAATCTTGAGCCCTGGCAACACACGGTAGTCTTAGCAGTCCTGGGAATATGGCGTGGGTGAAGGACGCTAGGATTCCAATCAGCCTACCCTATTGGCTTGTCAAGAGGGAAGAATCTTTTTTCTTGGCAACCTGCAAATCTTGGGGCTGGCAAGCCAAGCGTTATTGGCTCAGTGCCCACTGTGAACCTGAAGAACTCCCGACATTTGGAGGGCACCAGTTACGATTTTTCCAGCCGCGAGCACTAGAAAACCGAAGCAGGTTCACAGCAATGTAGATCTGCATGGAAATAATCTCCCTGACCTGAAACATGAATAACATGTTGTCAAGATATATGGTCATGGAAATGCCTCGAGCTCTTAGGTCGGCAACCTCTGGCTTAATGATCTTCGTGAAGCACCAGGGATCAGAGGATAGCTCGAAAGGAAGGCATGAAAATTACCTGAGCTGGTCTATGAAAATAATTTGAAGGAACTGCCGGTGTGGTGCGAAAATTGGAAGGGTGTGATATGCACCCTTCAAATCAGGTCTAATCAGCCAGTATCCTTCTTGGACGATTTACAACAAAAGATGTTTTGAAGTGCCTGTTTTTGAACTTTATGAGGTTTATCACTGAGTGGATTTTTTCTTGCTCAGAACCTATTGCTGATAAAACCATCTCTCTGTGGGGAAGGGATGCTTTAATACTAGCTTCCCTCATTCATGATCAATTACCATCTCTCTGTGGGGAAGGAATGCTTTAATACTAGCTTCCCTCATTCATGATCAATTACCATCTCTCTGTGGGGAAGGAAGGCTTTAATACTAGCTTCCCTCATTCATGATCAATTACCATCTCTCTGTGGGGAAGGAATGCTTTAATACTAGCTTCCCTCATTCATGATCAATTACCATCTCTCTGTGGGGAAGGAATGCTTTAATACTAGCTTCCCTCATTCATGATCAATTACCATCTCTCTGTGGGGAAGGAATGCTTTAATACTAGCTTCCCTCATTCATGATCAATTACCATCTCTCTGTGGGGAAGGAAGGCTTTAATACTAGCTTCCCTCATTCATGATCAATTACCATCTCTCTGTGGGGAAGGAATGCTTTAATACTAGCTTCCCTCATTCATGATCAATTACCATCTCTCTGTGGGGAAGGAGTGCTTTAATACTAGCTTCCCTCATTCATGATCAATTACCATCTCTCTGTGGGGAAGGAATGCTTTAATACTAGCTTCCCTCATTCATGATCAATTACCATCTCTCTGTGGGGAAGGGATGCTTTAATACTAGCTTCCCTCATTCATGATCAATTACCATCTCTCTGTGGGGAAGGGATGCTTTAATACTAGCTTCCCTCATTCATGATCAATTACCATCTCTCTGTGGGGAAGGGATGCTTTAATACTAGCTTCCCTCATTCATGATCAATTACCATCTCTCTGTGGGGAAGGAATGCTTTAATACTAGCTTCCCTCATTCATGATCAATTAACATCTCTCTGTGGGGAAGGAATGCTTTAATACTAGCTTCCCTCATTCATGATCAATTACCATCTCTCTGTGGGGAAGGAATGCTTTAATACTAGCTTCCCTCATTCATGATCAATTACCATCTCTCTGTGGGGAAGGAATGCTTTAATACTAGCTTCCCTCATTCATGATCAATTACCATCTCTCTGTGGGGAAGGGATGCTTTAATACTAGCTTCCCTCATTCATGATCAATTACCATCTCTCTGTGGGGAAGGAATGCTTTAATACTAGCTTCCCTCATTCATGATCAATTACCATCTCTCTGTGGGGAAGGGATGCTTTAATACTAGCTTCCCTCATTCATGATCAATTACTTTCTCTTCCTCCAAGAAAAAGGAAAGTCACTCAGGAGTTTTGATCTGTCAGGGTTTTCTGAAAAACTCTATGTGAAATCTCTAGAAAGTCTGTAGAAACTAACATTTCTCTGGCATTTTCCTCCATTTCTCTAAGAAGAGAGACATCTTACCACCCACTGCTGCAAACTGAAGTCAGGCTTGTAAGGCTGATATGCTGTAATTGGGTGTGGCTTCAAACTCCTCTTCCTCTGCCCCGGCCTCTTGTTGGAAAGAAGGGGCCAGTAAACGTTAGGAACAAATACACATTTGACAAAGAATTGGGCCTTTTTTAGGGCAATGTGCCCACAAATTATCCCAGTCCTTTGACAAATGGGTCACTGAGGAGCGTCCTGTTCACTTTTAGTCCTGCTTCTCAGGTTAAGGAGTCAAGGAGCTTGGGTGGATGTGTATTAGAATAAATCCTCTCCTCTCAGCTGAGAGGTTCCAGTTAACATTGTCCATTGTCACCACTGCCTATCAGACCCCTTTGCAACCTATTAATCCTCAACTTGAACTTCTCGAGACCGATAGACCCAAAATATCCTTGCATTGGAATCAAAGTCTATATGTCTTCATATCTCATATTTAGTATCACAACAATTTAATTTGCTAAACCACTGAACATCTGATCTATCCTCTGATATGTTCTGAGGAATTGATCTCTGGAATTGTCTCTAAAATTATCACATGTAAAATGGAGACTCAAAAAAAATATATAGCTCTGAACAAACTTCATTTTGATCAAAGAATAAAAACGTAAAAACGTTCCAAAAACAGGGACCTAAGAATAATATTAAAATTGGATATTCCTATTCAGGCCTATTTAGCACAAAAGAAGTTCATTATTCAGTCTCATAAAGATAAGATGAAATATTTATGAAATGAGAATCACAACCATGAGAACCTCAAAATGTTGAAACATATATGCTCTAAAAATTCCAAAGAAATCTGGAAACTATTAAAACAATGTGATTCACGCAAGACAACTTGTAGCTCCTGTATCCCCGCTGACACCTGGGTGGAGCACATTAATAACAAATGTAGTCTTCCCCTCAAATTCAGGGACATCTGCTTTTTACAATCAGATGACACTTGGACTCCAACTATTAAGATGCCCATTCAAGACATTGTATGGGCGATAGGTCAACCCAATCCATCTAGAGCCGCTGGCCCTGACGGTGTGCCTCCTTGTGTCTACCAATCAGATCCAGCCTTATGGGCTGCCGTTTTGGAAATTAAATTTGATCTTATTCTAGCTACTGCAATGGTACTGGAGTCTTGGGTCAACTCTATTATAGTTCCCATCTATAAAAACAGGTGATCCGGCTTGCCCGGAAAACTACCGTCCCATTGCGCTTACCGATGCTGCCGCCAAAGTTTTTTCAATATTAATACTATACATACTGGAAAAACATATAGCTGCTCATGATCTTTATTCCTTTATTCCAGGTTCCAAATCGTTTTTCGCAAAGCGATGAGCACAGCTCTTAATGTGGCAGGCATAGCCCATCTCTAGGCAAAATCTAAAACCTGTGGTGCTTGCCCTGTATACATGGCTTTCATTGACATGTCCTTGGCATCCGACACTGTTATTAGACATGTTTTATGGCAAAAAATGGCCAGTTTTGGGAACCTCTAGGTGTTAATATCATGGATCGTGAAGTTACACACGGATACCTCCTATAACATAAGAATTTCGGAAGATGGTGCAACAACTGTGCAGATCCAATTTATTGGACTGAAACAGGGTTGCAACCTCGCCGCAAGACTTTTTAATCTCTATCTCAGTGATTAAGACTTGCAATGGGAATCCCCTGAGACGTACGCTGTTAGTCTAGGGACTCTCCGACTACATTGGCTTCCTTTTGCGGACAACGTCATTCTTTTTGACGCTACCCTGTATGGCCTCCAAAAGATAATTAGACTATTTTTACTATTATAACTAAAATGTTAACTTTTATGGTGGGGAAAAAGAATTTGACATTTTACCTGGATGATTGAAAACCTTCCAATTGAGTTATGTTCGACCATGACCTGTCTTGGATACACTTTGAGCAACCTCTCGTCCCTTAAATAATGCTCAAACATCCTTAATGAAAAAAACGACCCCTCTTATCACCAATGAGGGTGATTTTTAACAAATTTTGTAAACATTCAATCTGGCCCTTAATTCAATTTCTAACAAAGAAAGTGGAGGAGGTGATTTTATATACTACCGATATGCGCTTATGTGACATCCATGAGTGTGCAAATATTCTTCAAGGTCGTCGAATGAAATCTGCTTTGCACCTAGCCTTGTCCATGCCGAACACCTTGATTTGCCACGAATTTGGATTGCTATCTTTAACAAGCCACTTAAAATGGAGGTTGCTTTGTACTTACGCAAAGATTTTAGAGCCGCCAAGGAATTAATTATAAGTTGATCTCAACATAATGGCCTCACAAAATGGCCCGAAATCTTTGAGCGTCTTTATCAAGTGAATGAATGAGATACTTTTTGATTTGGGTGTTACACCATTAGATCTAACATTGCGCCCAGGTTTTGTAAAAAAAAGACATTGTAAGAAAAGGATTGGGGATTAACAATTGAATCACTAAGTACATACAAAACTTTTCAGGAATATGCTAAATACACCAAGAAGAGTGTTCTGCACAGCAGTTATATAATTTATTTTCCTTTTCGAACAGCACGAACCATGTATATGCGTTTTAAACTGAACCAGCTCCATACCCTGGAGAGGGTTTCCCATTGGTTAGTCGAAAAAGGAGGTAACCCCATCACTACATGTAGATTCCCGACTTGTAATTGTCCTATGGAATCTCTTAAACATCTAATTCTCGAATGCCCACACTTCAAGGTTTCTCGCACTGTCCATCGGATCAAGCTTGTGAATCCAGCTTTTGTGGATTCTTTTGACTATTTAGGGGCTAGAATGATGTTGGGAATACACAAACCTTTGATTTTTACTCTTGTTCAGTTACTTAGAATTATAGAACTTGAATTAAATACTTTTCAGGAGAAATGCGTATAACTACTGGAATGATGCTATAATATGATTCGGTACTTAAGATTTATGGGTGGCCACTCGAGGATGATGGCAATCCATGAAATGTTTAGAAATGCTAATTTGCACTCCTCAATAGAAGGAGGTCTTTTATGCTTTGTATTTCTACTGCTTTGATATTTAGTAATTTTAATGAATTGCTTCTAGTTGCACATTCGATTTTTCCTTTATTATAATTTGAACATTTGCGCATCCCACTTTGCACAGAGATGTTTGCACATTGCACTTTGCACAGAGAGGGAGTATATTTGATCTTGGATTCAAACAATTTGTATTGTAAAAATTGATTGTTATTCAATGACCTTTGTAGCATGTCTGTGAGGTACACGTTCCAATAGCGACCTATTGTTTTTGGTAATGTTGCTGGAAAGTTGCGCTTGATTCTTTCATATTTTTAGGATGTTTTTAAGAATTTATTTCTGTTTTGTATGACATCGCTACTGTTTTACGAAATATTGTAAAGGTTTTAAAAAAAACTATACACATTAAAAATAAAACAAAAAAAGCTGTCCAATTTAATATCTTTGCTAAGCAACCAACGATGTCCAGTAATTTATCCTGACAGGCCTTACAAGATCTTTTGAGAGGTTTCTTTGTGCCCCGCCCAACTTGCCAATGATGGTGAACATTCTTGAGCCCAACTGTGGGTGAACGTCATCTTATTCACTTTTAGGGCCTGCAAAGCTCTCACATATCGAAGTCCTTCGCAGGTGCACCCATTCATATGCTGCCAAACTCTTGAGCAAAATCCTCACCCCCCCGAATCTTTGGAGATTCCTGTTGATCTCATCGGACATATGGGCTGGATCCGACTTTCGGTTACTTTACCGTCACTTGGGAAAGAGTGTCATCTCTGTCAGTCTCTGATTGGTCGTAGGAGGTGGTAACGATGACTGATGTATCTGTTTCAAAGGTAAACGCCCCCTTTCTCCCTGCCCTTTTCGATCTTTTTTGGACAGAAGGTCAAAGGCCATATCCCCCTTGCTACATAGTATATGCATCCACTCGCCGGAGAAAAGGGCCTGAAGCTCTACAAGTTAAATCCCTTAGGTCTTTATTATGGCCCGGGTGGCGGATCCATAGGGTGTCATCACTTTTGGGCCCTACACCTTTCTCCATTGGAACACCCCTTTTGTGAGCTTGGCTCATGTCAGCAAACTTACTTGATGCAGGTTGTACACTCGCCCTCTGTGTAGCCTCTCGGGGTTCAGTGATTCAGGCTTTCTGGGATGCCAGTATCTGAAGCACAGGCTCTAGACCATTATAAAATGATCTGCACACAGTGTCATCTACGGCACTCCCCAGAACCATCTTGACACTGAGGGTGAGCTCAATATTTAGAAATTCTATACATAGGTGGTTTCTAGAGGGCTGGTTTCCTCCCTCCTGCTTGATAACACAGTTTGAGCATACATATTCGCTGGAAAAATGTGGGACCAGGTTTCTCAGAGTGCTCTATGTGAATTGATGATCAGGCCTGACGACGTAAATCCTTAGTTCAATACTCAAGTCCTGAAGTCTCTTTGAGTACCTGTTTTGTCCAGGAAGGTACCTTGCCAAGTAATGTGAGTGAGTGCCCTGGCTACTGTAATGGTACACTCTAAGGTACACTCTAAGGCCATTCTTTGTGCAAATACAAGTGGAAAATATGTGATCCTGCAGTGCCCTCTGTGTGAAGTTACAACTTCCCGGGCACCAGTGGTCCAGAGATAAATATCGGTTTCTAAACCATCAAATCAGCCCCACACCTCTAGTACACTAGAAGCGATCCGAACAGATTGGAAACACAAGAAAATTATAAATCTCCTTGTCCAAAGTTCTGAAGCACTGGTCGGGGCATCTCGGAAGTCTTTAAGCAACTGCGGAGTAACAACAGTCAGCGCTGCAGTCCGCTGCAGCTCGAGGGACTTGACTGGCTTGAAATTGTCCTTCAGGTGGACGTCGGTAGGTGTTCGCCGGTGTACTTCTCCTAGCTTCTTCACTGGACTTGTGTCGTCCTTTAAAGCGGACGGTCCAAAGCTGAGGAGGGTGTTGCAGGCAGCTGCCTTGTCCTTGGTTTCAGGTTCAGAGACTCTCTGACACTTCCCACCTAGGAAGCTTGCTGAAGAGCCTAGCAGAGCACGCTGTGTGCTGGCTGGGTACTGCTCTGGAGTTGCTGGAGGGTCTCTGTATTCCTCTGTTCCCTTAGAGATGTTTATGGGAAGGATCTTGCTTCCCTCTTTGGAAGTCCTGGCCTTCCTTCACTGGCCGAAAACATAAGGCAGACTGTACCTTCAGCCAGGGCCCACTGATGAGATGTTCTTGCTACTCCTTGCAAAGTCTTCAGAGGATCTGCCAATAGAGGGTCTTGGCCCTCTTCTAAATCCAAATGGACGACAGGGATTGGTGTAGGCTAAGCCTACCTTAATGAACTAATGCTGTGTCCCCATCAACAATCTCCAGTATGCGTCAGGTCATAACCAGAGTTCTTGGCAAAAGAAAAGGAAAATGGGTGAAAACATGCAACACTAACAATACTAGAAACCTCTTCTGTACTAAGCGTGTTATCACAAAATGTTATAATTGTAAGTTCCACTCATCTTCCTGTATTTTGTGGAAAGGTTCTCTGGTGAACAGATCTCTCTTTGATTTCTGATTAAAATGGCAGGTCTCCCTTGAAGATGCGGCGAGAGCAAACTTTCTGGCTCTATCAAACCACATACTTGTACCTTCTGAATGGAGTCCCCCTGCGGGGATGACTACTGTAAACACGCAGTCCCAGACATGACATTTCACTGTCAATCAATACTGAGGGTGGGGGCTGGCATCAGGTTGATACAGTGCATATGAAAGCATTTGGGGTTTCCTGTATCCTTTGTTAGCCTCTACAGCCAGACTCCATGTGGGCCTGTTTGAATTACTCTGATTAGTATGTGAATTTCTGCCACCAGCTACATGGTTCAACAAAAGGACAAAGCTGATCCATGGAGCCTTTGTTAGTTAATTAGGCTGGCCATGAGAGGGGGAAGGATTGGCCCTCACTCTTCTGGAGATGCATTGTGTACTCCACCTTTCAGATCCCAACTAAATATGACAGAGGGGACTGTGCCTGTAGCCTGTGTCCACCGAGAGTACACAGGTCTATGCGTATGTCGTGAAGTGAGCATAGAAAGAAGTGCGTGGATTAGCCCCGCACATTTTCCAGAGGTTGACCTACCATCATTCAATTTCAGTTAAAAAAAGCTGTAATAAACAAGCAAGCATACACCCACCGTGCGGATGGTCGAATTCCTCACACTTTGGTAGTGGCTAAAGGAAGTCACACTCCATGTGAAAAAGACTGACACTCTGCACTGGAGTTCACAGTGCACAAAGAGTAGAAAGCCTCTGCAAACATGTGACGTGGCCCACAAGTTCTCCTATTCCGCTTAGGAGCACCCTTTCTCTTTCATGGAGGAGTGTCCAGCTCTGCGCGCTACCCGACTCCCTTACTCACTGTAGACGCCCCAAAAGTGAATGGAACACTGGCGGGGGTGAGCAGTAGGGGTCTCCTTCAAGAGACGACTGAAAACACACTTATTTGAGAGATCTCTCAGTTTCCTCTTCCTGCCCCCCGGTCTGGCCTTCTCATTTCGTTGTTCTGTGTATTTGTTGCGCCCTGATGCCTGTGGGCTTCGCCACATTACAAATAAATAAATATGTCTAGAAGAGTATTCAAAACAGGAGAGCCCATATGAAAGAGGCACAGTTGAACCACAACTTAATGAGACCCACTCTGAGAGTGGTGAACGCTTGCTTTTGGCACACTACTTGGAACACAAAACTGTCTAAATGTACACATAAGCATGCAGGGAGTGCCCAAAAACTAGCTCATATGGCTGACAACTATACCCTCTAACAATCAAACCTCAAAACTCTCTCCCACATCAAAGTAAAAGAGCAAGGTCTTGATCGTGTGCTCTGAGCAGCAAAGAGAAATAACCTTGGCCACTTCTTGGTTCATACCTCCCTGTAAACATGCATAATTAACAATACCTGCAGCTTCCCCTTTATTGCATAATAACAAATGTCCAGGGCCCGCTTATTCTTTGTGGCTTACAAGGCTGCAGGTTTATTACATACACACACCAATCAAACTATATTCAGTTCTACTTCTTGATTGTCCACACTGCAAAATCACACTTTGGTTACATTATTACTCCTTGGTTGAAATAATATATTTGCAATAAAAAATATTTATCCTCATGCCGCGACCAGCCGACTAAATCAAAATGCCCTTACTTCCCCCTTGAATCAACCATCCCCATGTTTTATTGGGCCAAAGCTCCCCCAACTGAAAGTCTCATTGGTCTGCCTACCTTTGCAGGAGATCCTGGGCTGGAGGAGTGCCATTCTGGGCGGGGGAAGATGAGCTTTGTTCCTTTATTAAAGCCCCCTCGCTGCTGGGTCTCAGCGGGAGGCTGAGCACGGGGAGGGGCGAAAACCCCTCCTCATTATTACCAAGTTCATGTCATAGTCTTCTAAATCTAACTGGTTGCTTGCATACCACCCCTGCGCCCCTGATAGTGGCACTTGCCATTGTCCATAAGTCCTTCTTCGTTGGGTAGGAGGGAGGATGACGCTGCCCTCCTTCTTGGTGGTGACCAAAACAGAAAAGAGTATCTTCCAGAAGTGGGACCCACTTTTATACCTGGCGATGGGCAAGCCCTCTATTGGCTGCCTTCCCAATTCCGGCTACACCCCCCTACTTACTTTGCCCCTTTTCCACGGGCTTCCGCCCTCTCCTTTGTTTAACCCCCAGGGTCCCGTCCCAGGTCAAACTTATGCCTTCTCCAGGGTTGGCTCCGCCTCCCTCATCGGCAGCGCCATAACTGCTCCAGAGGCAGGATAGGATTTAATGTGGGTGACCTGTATTCTAATTGGTATCAGTCTTTGGTTACGTTGTTGAAACTACGCGTCTACCTTGTGTTGCTTGGAAAGGTAGTTTCTTTCCAGCTTTCTGGTGCTGTGAGTTGAAAAAAGTTAGAGAAGCATAATACGGTCCTGCGGTCTTGCCACGGAATAAGGGAACAACTCAAGAACTCCCATTTCTGAAACTAAAGATGTTGCGTGCAATAGTTTCAGCTAAAACCCCAAAACAAAGGAGCTTTGTCCGCCACGCAGGGATTTGGAGGTACACAGCGGCCCTCAAATTTCATGTGCGCACTTTCAGCCACTGGCGCTGTGGCGAAGAAGATGGTAATAGGACATTAACACTAACTCAGAGAGGCACATGGTTACAATTACCACTCAAAAGATAGTCAAAACGCAACTGCGCAATGCAATATTTCAAATCTAATTGGTGTAGACCCGGCTCCTGTGTAGGGAGGGATCTCAAAACAGGAAGCTGGGCGGGGTTTGACGTGTCACCATTTGTGCCCAGCGCTTGGTCTATCTGTCACTCCTTTAAACTCGGGGCAAGAAGAATCTTAAATAAGCACTGAGGATTGATTCAATGTGAAATAAGTCTGTTCAGAGGAGAGAGAGCGGCATACCTGCATTGGGACGGAGATCGTGACTTCCAGGCAGAACACCAACAAAATGCAAACAAAATCTAAATGCATCAGCACTACTGATAGATAACTTAACACATGGATTTAGTTACTGACCTCTCAGTCAATCAGAATGCTCGGAGTGCAGTCAAAAACCACTATTATTGACTGCATTCTGAACACTCTGACTTCAAAAGCAGACAGGGAAACAACAATGCAACTTCCAGGTATGATATCGTTCAACAAAACACTCCCTCTCTGGGAGCATCTTTTTTCCCACTGCATCAATTTACCGCAGCAAAAGAGAAAGTTAAAACATGTGAAAAGCGTTCACTTTCTTATAGAGAAACCGTTTCTTTTTTTGCATTACACATAATGCATGCTCATGTTAAAACTTTTCCAGTTCAATCAAGTTTGAAATTAAAATGCTTAACTTATAAAGACAGCCTTGTTTTTTAAAATATTACAAAATAAAAGCACATTTAATTTACAAACACGGGTTGAGTATTTCTTTTACTCACTATAAAACATGTTCTATTTCAAGTGAGTAAAGACTGCTCCCCCTGAGTCTGGTCTTCTGCTGGCGACTCGTAAGTTTAACTGGTATTATTATACACTGTAATATTTGTTGTAGAAAAGATTAAGAATTATTGTCGCGTCTCCCCGGAGTAGGTGGATGGAAAGACATGTACCACCTAAATGTACACAGAAACAAAAGGAGACTTGCACCAAATTGAGGTAGCTTGTTAAATTGTTTAATTGTCACAAATAACCAACTGCCCTTTCTGATGACACGTGTTTCGGCTGGTTAGCCTTTCTCAAATCAGGGCAAATGAACATTCGTAAATAATTGGTTGCCAGTCGAAATTCAAATGGTCATGTTATGGGTTCAATCCCGTGCGACGTATTAACAGGAAAAAATTCTGCGTTGCTCTTCTAATCGCGATCGTTGGTTATTTGTGACAATTAAACAATTTAACAAGCTACCTCAATTTGCAAGTCTCCGGGAGGTTCTCTTTTTGTTTCTATGTTCTATTTCAACACCACAACTCCAAAACCTATACTGCCATTACCAGTATGTGCTAATAACTTACCATGTGCTAAGTATCATATGATACATCATATGATATGTGAACATTATATGTGATCATTATGTATTATCATATGTGCTAATAACTTTATAGACCTCGGGAATGGTAATTATAGCTCAACACAGAACGTTGAGACGCTGTGCATTCCAAACAGCACGCAGGGTGCCCTGTTAATGACAGAACGTTGATATGCTGTGCGTCGTCTCGGGAGGATAGCTCAGGGGCAACGTGCTCGCCTTGGAAGCAAGACGACACGCAGCAACACAGGTTCCACCCCTGGGTCCGCGCTTAGAAACCTCTGGGTATTAAGCATAAATAACCTATTGTATCATAGCATTCCAAAAAAGCACAATCAGATTCTATAGGTTTGAATAGTTTGAATAATGTTTAAATTCAAACATATGGGCATTCAACATAGCCAAGCAAGATGTAATGCCACATGTATAGATTTGCATGGATGGCAAAACTAAAACTTTGACACCTGCAGGTCAACATGTCTATTCAAGCTGCATTTAATGCCCCTTTTATCTTCATGACATGCATTTTCTCAGGAGAGTGCAATGTTTTTCCGACTATTGCATATTGCTGATGTGTGCAGAATTGCAAGCAAGTCTGCAATGCAAATTGCAAATGGGCACAATTAAAGAAAGCCCGAATGCTTACTAAGACACTAGATTCATATCATGGAAGCCTATAGCCCAGGATTCTTAAAAACGTCACCGATTTCATCCTAAGCAAATGGGCATCTTCAAAGTGGATGGAAGAGATTATATCTAAACCTCACATATCTGCCTATGATCATGTATCCGCCAAACAGGTTCTAAACATGCAGGGGTCAATCCTCAGGAACATTACCACAAGTTATTTAAGAGTCACAATTAAACCAGGCCGTCTGTGTTAAGCTAACCGAGGCCTACACAGATATAGAGAGGGGCCACCTCAATGCATTAAATAAACCTACCTTCAATTCAAGAGGGGGGCAAGGATCTGCACCAGTGTCCCCACCCTGAATGTATTCACAGCTAGGAACTGGAGCAGGCTGCAGAAAGAGGGCTGGAAACTGGTGAACAACTCATCTGTTGGAAATGAGGACAACAGAAATATGTAAACCAATGTATCTGCTCCAATCCCATATATTACTGATCTCCAATCTGCACTGTTTCGGAAAAGAAGGAAGCACAAGGCAACTGCTGCAAGGATAGGACATCTTTCTTTAGATGGCGTCAGCTATAGGAAAAGAGCTTTGCTACAGGAGTCAGCTATTTCTAGTTATGGGGTCAAAAGTGGATGGCGGGGGTTCTGGATGGAATGTAGCAAATCTGCACCCAAGCTTTCAAACTATGGACATAGGGATTTGAGAATCCTGCGGCCCCAGCTCATGCTTTTGCACAAGTTGGGAGAACAAAGAACACGTGCCAAATGGAAACAGTGCTGAGACAGACAATTTAACGAACCCCTCTAGAAGTTGGTGAATGAAGTCAACAATGTGAAGAGATCACTACAATGAACCCTCTAACTTCCTAGTTGTATGCATCTATGGCTTCCCCACTCTTCAACCAAATAGCCAGACTGCGGGGGGCATATCCCCTTTCCTCATTGATCCCCCTGGGGTTTGGATTACTTGCTTCTCTAAGTTTGCAGCTTGGATTGGTGTTTGGAGGTGGTGATGACATCGCTCCAAAATCCTGCAGCCCTGCCATGTCTCCACTGTTTCCCTACCTTTCCTTTTGGGTTCAGTGGCTACCAACCTTCATAAAGGCTTAGTCTTCAGCTCCACGGATGTGGGTCCTTCTGAGTGGCGGGAATTTACAAGCAGGTGAACATTGACCAATCCCGTGTTCAGGCACAACATTAAATGCACTTGAATATAGTTGAGCAAGGGCAGTCCTTAAAGGCAGGATGAGGCCACTACATAAGTCACCTGATTTGTCAGAAGGGTAGGGTGTTTGGAGAAGGTAGAGGAATGGTGCAGGGACATGTTTGAGGAAGACAGAGGTCAAGAGGAGAGAATGAGGCTGGACAGAGGAGGATGTGAAACTGGAGAGGAGTGAAGGAGGCTGGAGAGGGGTAAGAGGATGTGAAGAAAAGATGCAATAATTATGGAAGACATGGTGAGTAAGGCACTAAGGAGCACACAGAAGGAGGATGGTCAGGAGGAAGAGGAGAAACAACAAGAGGTGGAGGAAGAATATCAGGAGGGTGAGGGGAGCCTAAATGTTGGAAGGAGACAAAGAGGAGTGGAAGGGGTTGGCGAGACCTCACAAGAGGAGAAGCTGGAAAGACCTTGCCCAGGAGTGGAGAGCAGAAGCAGGCATATTACAATAGTGAGTAAAGGTAAGTGAGGCGGGGAGGAGGATTAGGCATGTCGGAAGCATCAAGGGAGTGGTAGAACAGAGAAGAGCATATAGGGGAGATCAGAGAATGTCATGCATGCTGGACGTGGTCCTACCTCCTACGCTCGTAGAACAGCTAGACCGTTCTATTCCAAATGGCGGTTGTTCGATACGTTGCCGGGAAAACGACGTTTGCACTTTTCACGTCGCTAACTTCACGTGTATTCTGCTTCGTCACGTGAACTACGGCATTACGTATTTAAGCAGCGTGGAAACTTCACTCGCTGCTTCTGATCGAATCATTTGGCGTTGTGTAGCTGACCCTCCGGTCTGCATCCTTGCAGGTTACTACAGCTACTTTTTGGGCCTTCTATAGCGTGTTTTCCGTCACACGCTGATTCCTGGAGCTGTTTGGTTGCGTGTAACTCCACACGCGCACGCTATCTTCAAGCGCTGCTGGCCTGGTCTGCGTGAATCCTGCTTGCGTGTAAATCCACATGCGCACGCTATCTTCAAGCGCTGCTGGACTGGACTGCGTGAATCCTGCTCGCGTGTAAATCCACACGCACACGCTATCTTCAAGCGCTGCTGGACTGGACTGCGTGAATCCTGCTCGCGTGTAAATCCACACGCACACGCTATCTTCAAGCGCTGCTGGTCTGGACTGCGTGAATCCTGCTCGCGTGTAAATCCACACGCGCATGTTATCTTCAAGCGCTGCTGGACTGCGTGAATCCTGCTCGCGTGTAAATCCACACACGCACGCTATCTTCAAGCGCTGCTGGTCTGGACTGCGTGAATCCTGCTCGCGTGTCAATCCACACGCGCACGCTATCTTCAAGCGCTGCTGGACTGGACTGCGTGAATCCTGCTCGCGTGTAAATCCACACGCGCATGCTATCTTCAAGCGCTGCTGGCCTGGACTGCGTGAATCCTGCTCGCGTGTAAAATCCACACGCATATATTGTCTTCGAGCGCTGCTGGCCTGGACTGCGTGAATCCTAATCGCGTGTAAATCCACATGCACACGCTCTTTTCTTCGCGGCTGTACAGAACCGCGTGAACTTTGTTTATACCTCAAAAGGAGCGCTATTTCCAACTCCTGCACCTGTGATATTAACAGGGGGATTGATTAATTTCTATACTTTACTCTACGTGGGAAGGAAGCTTTTCAAGGATAATTGGAAGGTCACAGTGAACAGTACTTTGGACGCTATCCTGTGGTGCATCAACCCGGTATCTAGCGTGAGCCTCGTTCCGTTCGGGATAAGTCTCCCTTACTAATCTTCCCTTCCTTGTCGTTTGTTCTACCTTGGATTCCTCAAGAGACTCTGCTGGATTCGTCTGCCCTAGACTCAAGGTCAGTGTGTGCATTCATGACATTTTCTATTCCATCATACCCAGGTTGGGGCAGTTATTCATGATACTTTATTTTGTTCTAGGCTGACTTCCTATACCTTACCCACGCCCTTTCCAGTGATCCATCGCTCTGCCTGTTTTACCGGTCAGAGAGTTGTATCATTTGGAAGGTCTTAACTTGACTTCACAACTATCAAACGCGTGAACAGGGATCCGGAAGACCCTACCACCTGTATCCTTTTGAGTACCGTATCCTTTTCAGTTAATACTTTGGTGCTTTCTGACAGAATCAGAAGCCATGGAGGGTACGGATCCTTTAGCTGTTTTGACTCAGTTGATCAGCGATTTGAGAAATGAAATGGTTACGGCACAGGACATGTTACGGCACCGTATGGACGTTATGCAAGACGCCATGCACGGTAGTCCTCAGGGAGCACAGGTTCCAATGGCCACTGCATCTGGATCGGGGACTATGACACCCCCACAGGAAACTATTAATGTGGTTATGCCCACTCAGTTTCCCTTGGCCCCTCCGGAACGGTTCACTGGTGATCCCAAAACCTATAGAACCTTCGTTAATCAGTGCCGACTCCATTTTCTTTGCCGTCCTACATCTTTTCCTGACCTAACCACAAAAGCAGCATTCGTGCTTTCCCATTTAGGGGGCACAGCTGCTGCTTGGGCTAACCCTTTGTTGGAAACAAATAGCCCTTTGTTGTACGACTGTGACGATCTCTTGGCTGCTATGAGTAAAGTCTTTGACATGCGTTATGCTACTCAAGCCATGGATCTGGAGTTACTTAATCTACAACAAGGCAATCAGCCTCTTTTGCCTTACATTGCCCGGTTCAATCAACTAACAGCCGAAACTCAATGGCCTGACGGCAAGAAAACGGCTGTTTTCTACAAGGGTCTTTCAGAAGAACTGAAAGATGCCTTATCTACAGTTCCGGTGGTTCCTACGGGATTCACAGAGTTGCTCGATTTGGTTTTACAAATCGATGCCCGAAGGAATGCTCGGAAAGGAGAGAAAAAGCCTTTCATGCAAGCCTCGGGGCGTTCAGAGACACCGGCAGTCCTCTCGAACGACCCCGAACCCATGCAGATTGGCGTCGTGAGAGGCCGGTTGTCCAATACAGAACGAGAGAACCGAAGAAAGAACCATTTATGTATGTATTGCGGTTCATCTGAGCATTTATTGGCGACATGTCCTAAAAAACCCATCAAGCGTTCGGGAAACGCCAAAACTCGACAATAGCAGGAGTCCCTATGTCGAGTGTTTCATCGGACTCCAGTACCATTCCTAAACACGCACCCGTAATTGTTGAGGTGACGTTACGTTGTGGTGAACGAGAATTGGTTTCCAAGGCCATGGTTGATTCCGGAGCCACCAACAATTACATAGACATCACATATGCCAAGAATTGTTCCATACCCCTTGTAAACAAGAACAAACCTGAAACGGTTAATACCGTGGACGGATCTGTTTTGACTTCTGGTATGGTAACCCAGGAGACGGTATCTGTTCAGATGACATTATCGAATAATCATTCGGAAGAAATCATCTTCGATGTTATAGCTGCTCCGCAGTACGAGATCATACTTGGTCTTGCATGGTTAACCCTTCATAATCCCGCCGTTGACTGGGTTTCGGGATTGCTCCAGTATCCTTCGATTCATTGCAATGAACATTGCTTTACCAGTCAGGAGGTGTCAAACAAGCAACACATATTAGCCTCTATGGTGGGAGCTTCAACTATCAGCGTGGTTCATCAAAGCGACACTACCATACCATGCGAATACGCTGAGTATGCTGATGTCTTTGACAAGGGCCAGGCAGAACAATTGCCTCCCCATCGACAGTACGACTGTCCTATTGAATTGATTCCTGGTGCCAAAATCCCTACAGGTCGTTTATATTCACTGACCCCAAAAGAAGACGTTGTGTTGAAAGAATACATTGACAAAGCTTTAGCGATGGGTTTCATACGGCCATCACAATCACCTGCTGCGTCTCCTCTATTCTTTGTTCCGAAGAAAGAGGGAGATCTAAGGCCTTGTATTGATTACAGGGCACTTAACGACATCACCATAAAAAACCAATATCCTTTACCACTGATAAACGTTCTATTGGATCAATTAGGTACTTCCAGTCACTTCACCAAATTGGACTTGCGAGGAGCATACAATTTAGTTCGCATTCGTGAAGGCGACGAATGGAAGACCGCTTTCAAGACACGGTATGGTCTTTACGAGTATTTGGTGATGCCTTTTGGTCTGTGCAACGCTCCCGCCACTTTTCAATTCTTCATGAATGATATATTCAGGGACATAATGGACCAGTTTGTGGTGATTTATCTGGATGACATTCTGATCTATTCGTCTTCTTTTTCGGAACACGTCAAACACGTTTCTACAGTCCTACAAAGACTCAGGGAGAACCTTCTTTATGTGAAAGCCGAGAAATGTGTCTTTCATTCACAGGAAGTGGAATTCCTGGGCTATGACATTACCAATCTAGGGGCTCGAATGAGCCGTTCCAAGGTGAAGGCCATATTGAATTGGCCAGTTCCGCACAATGTCAAGTCATTACAGTCTTTCTTAGGCTTTGCGAATTTTTATCGCAGATTTATTCATTCCTTCTCCAAAACAGTAGCTCCTTTGACGGCCTTAACTAGTTCTAAAGTTCCTTTCTGTTGGAACCCTAATGCCCAAGCATCATTCGAAAAATTGAAAGAAGCATTTACCACTGCACCCGTGCTTCAACATCCAGATCCAGATCGCCAGTTTATCGTTGAAGCGGATGCATCCAGTGTCGCTACTGGAGCGGTACTCTCACAAGTTTGCACAGAAACCAAGGAGGAGCACCCAGTGGCTTTCTTCTCTCGCAAACTTACCCCATATGAACGAAACTACACCGTCACTGAGCGGGAACTGCTGGCTATCAAGGATGCCTTCCGAGAATGGCGTCATCATCTTCTTGGGGCCAAGCATCAGGTGTTAGTGTACTCTGACCATAGAAATCTTCAAGCATTCAAATCCATGAAATGCCTTACGGCCCGACAGGCCAGATGGCATGTCTTTTTTGCCCAATACGATTTCCAGGTCACATATCGTCCTGCCCGAGAACACGTTAAGTCGGACGCGTTGTCCCGTATGGGTGAAGAGGCGAAGGAAGAAGCACAAGTACAGAATCAGTTGTTGGCAGATCATGTAATATGTAGTTGTTCTGTTCAACCATCCTTAAAAACTGAAGTACAAGAGTGGGTAAAAGATCATCCACAAGTTATCCAGGATATGAATCTGGACGTACATAACGGTTTACCGTTCACACAAGGAGTGCTCTACCTACCGACGTCTTCAACGCGGAATAAAGCCCTCAAGTGGAATCATGATTCCTTGATCGCAGCCCATCCTGGACGGAAGAAAACACTAGAACTACTCAAAAGATGGTGCTGGTGGCCGTCCATGTCAAAAGATGTCATAGATCACGTATCAACTTGTTCTGTATGCATCCAATGTAAAAGCACTCCTGGTAAACCAGTGGGCTTACTCCAGTCCCTACCTGTCCCTAACAAACCATGGGACATGATATCTATGGACTTTGTGGTAGAACTCCCACCAAACCAGGAATACGATACCATATGGGTTGTAGTGGATTATTTCACTAAATTGGCTCTTTATATTCCCTGTATTGGTTTACCAACCGCTGCTGTTCTGGCTGACCTATTCATCCGACATGTATTTCGTTTCTTTGGTCTACCGTCAGTAATCATTACGGACAGGGGCTCACAGTTTGCGTCACGCTTTTGGAGAGCACTAACCTCTGCATTACTGATTGATGATAGAATGTCCAGTGCTTATCACCCTCAAACTGATGGACAGACCGAAAGAGTCAACTGCACTATGGAACAATATCTGCGGTGTCTGTGTCTGCAGTACCAATCGGATTGGCTCACGGTCCTGCCGGCAGCTGAATTCGCCTATAACAACTCCTATCATAGTGCCATAGGCACTTCACCGTTCTATGCGCTTTATGGACAGCACCCCCGATCAATACCTTTGGATTCCAGCTTGTCTTTGGATACTCCTGCCGCAGGCCGTACCTTTCGTGATCTGAAGATATTACAGAGGAAAGTGAGGCAGCAATTAGAGCAGGCTAAAAGACGCGACAAGTTCTATGCCGATGCTCATAGAATACCCGCACCCGTCTACAAGGCTGGTATGAAAGTATGGCTGTCCACTAAGAACTTGAGAATTCCAGGCAAAAAGAAATTATTGCCTAAATACATTGGTCCGTATGTAGTGCTCCAAGTAATTAATCCGGCTGCTGTCCGTCTGGCTTTGCCACAACGATGGCGAGTGCATCCCGTATTCCACGTGTCACTCATTAAGCCATGTTCTGAAGCTACTAGATTGCCTGTCCGGCCTGTTGCTATTTCTGTGCGGGGTTCGGATGAATACGAAGTACAGGACATACTGGATATGAGACTACGTTCTGGTAGGCCGTTTTATCTGGTGGACTGGAAGGGCTATGATCCCAAAGATAGGTCCTGGGAACCTCTTTCTAATATTCATGCTCCTGCTTTATTGAAGCGTTTTCACACGAGAAGGGGAGAGGTTGCCCCTTTGGGGGATGGCACTGTCATGCATGCTGGACGTGGTCCTACCTCCTACGCTCGTAGAACAGCTAGACCGTTCTATTCCAAATGGCGGTTGTTCGATACGTTGCCGGGAAAACGACGTTTGCACTTTTCACGTCGCTAACTTCACGTGTATTCTGCTTCGTCACGTGAACTACGGCATTACGTATTTAAGCAGCGTGGAAACTTCACTCGCTGCTTCTGATCGAATCATTTGGCGTTGTGTAGCTGACCCTCCGGTCTGCATCCTTGCAGGTTACTACAGCTACTTTTTGGGCCTTCTATAGCGTGTTTTCCGTCACACGCTGATTCCTGGAGCTGTTTGGTTGCGTGTAACTCCACACGCGCACGCTATCTTCAAGCGCTGCTGGCCTGGTCTGCGTGAATCCTGCTTGCGTGTAACTCCACACGCGCACGCTATCTTCAAGCGCTGCTGGCCTGGTCTGCGTGAATCCTGCTTGCGTGTAAATCCACACGCGCACGCTATCTTCAAGCGCTGCTGGACTGGACTGCGTGAATCCTGCTCGCGTGTAAATCCACACGCACACGCTATCTTCAAGCGCTGCTGGACTGGACTGCGTGAATCCTGCTCGCGTGTAAATCCACACGCACACGCTATCTTCAAGCGCTGCTGGTCTGGACTGCGTGAATCCTGCTCGCGTGTAAATCCACACGCGCACGTTATCTTCAAGCGCTGCTGGACTGGACTGCGTGAATCCTGCTCGCGTGTAAATCCACACGCGCACGCTATCTTCAAGCGCTGCTGGTCTGGACTGCGTGAATCCTGCTTGCGTGTCAATCCACACGCGCACGCTATCTTCAAGCGCTGCTGGACTGGACTGCGTGAATCCTGCTCGCGTGTAAATCCACACGCGCATGCTATCTTCAAGCGCTGCTGGCCTGGACTGCGTGAATCCTGCTCGCGTGTAAAATCCACACGCATATATTGTCTTCGAGCGCTGCTGGCCTGGACTGCGTGAATCCTAATCGTGTGTAAATCCACATGCACACGCTCTTTTCTTCGCGGCTGTACAGAACCGCGTGAACTTTGTTTATACCTCAAAAGGAGCGCTATTTCCAACTCCTGCACCTGTGATATTAACAGGGGGATTGATTCATTTCTATACTTTACTCTACGTGGGAAGGAAGCTTTTCAAGGATAATTGGAAGGTCACAGTGAACAGTACTTTGGACGCTATCCTGTGGTGCATCAACCCGGTATCTAGCGTGAGCCTCGTTCCGTTCGGGATAAGTCTCCCTTACTAATCTTCCCTTCCTTGTTGTTTGTTCTACCTTGGATTCCTCAAGAGACTCTGCTGGATTCGTCTGCCCTAGACTCAAGGTCAGTGTGTGCATTCATGACATTTTCTATTCCATCATACCCAGGTTGGGGCAGTTATTCATGATACTTTATTTTGTTCTAGGCTGACTTCCTATACCTTACCCACGCCCTTTCCAGTGATCCATCGCTCTGCCTGTTTTACCGGTCAGAGAGTTGTATCATTTGGAAGGTCTTAACTTGACTTCACAACTATCAAAACGCGTGAACAGGGATCCGGAAGACCCTACCACCTGTATCCTTTTGAGTACCGTATCCTTTTCAGTTAATACTTTGGTGCTTTCTGACAGAGAAGAGGAAAAGAAAAATTCCTTAGGGACAGGATCTTAGAGGCTCTTCTTGTAGACTTAAGAAGGCAGGTTGTAGAGGAGTAGAGTCAGATAATCCAGACAGGGGGAGAGGTGTAATTTTAAACCCATCCTGTAGACCACAAAAATTGGCCCGCTCCCTGTTGGAAGTATCCCAGAGAGGAAACTCAGGTCACTGGATAAGGACCTTCAAAAAACTGTTCCATCTGGATTAGTCTGTAGCAGAAAAATATGGCTCCCCTTCCAAGCCCTGCAGTCTGACAAACGTTATGGCTTTCTTTAAGGGAATGTCATTTTAAACTGAGTTTAAAAACATATAAAAATTCTGTTGTTCTGAATTTCTTGAATACCTCACATATGGGTGAACAGCGTCTGAGTAGGAGTTGGTTCATTAAGTGTGTTATAAAAGTGCATTCACTCACTGTCAGGAAGCCGATCGGTATCAACGTAACACAGATTCCAGTTTAGGCTCTGGTGAAGGCATCCTGAAGTAAGTCACAGATAACAGTATAAGGTTTCGGCTACAAACGTGTATTAAATCAAAAGAAATGTCTATACTAAGGTGGAATTTCCCTACCTATACTTCAAATAAAAGTTCAGAGCTTCTTCCTGCTCTTGGTTGGAAAAGGGGTTTTCCCTTCCCCAAGATGCAAGATAGTTCACTTTGTCAAAAGGAATGGGTTCCCTTCCCCAAGCTTTCAGCATCACACAATTCCTTGGGATTCTTCCCAGCTTTTCTGGCAGAGTTGCTTTTCACCAATTTCATCAATGTCACAAAGTTCAGTTCATAAATAGTTACATTAAGTGGCTGTACTCGGTTTGGGCGCAGTTGTCGGACCACACGGTCTACCCATTCCAGGTCACACAAAGGACACATCTAAGCGGCCTATTCTTCACTATTACACTTCCACTGTTTCAGTTTCACAGTGGAATTGGATTCATCGTCTTGACACTTAGCTTTAGCCACTGTTTACTCTTTCAATTGACACAGTTCTTTGTTTCCTTATGGCACTTGCCCATGCTTGTTTTATTTAGTTTACAAAGTTCACAGCTCCTTGTATCAAGAATGTTCACCAACAGCTTTCAAGTCCGTTGGTATTCAATCAAACTTGTTTTCTATCCGTTCGGTATTCAAAACAAAAGGTTTCATTTCATTCCATTCTATCACGTTGCATAAAGCCGCATTTATTTCCCAGTTTACTCTCCTGCTGAGAATGTGCACTTTCTTCAGAACTTCTGTTCCCCGGCCCCTTTCTCGGTCTTCCCATTTTCTTTATTATTCACAACTCGGTATTCATTAAACTCTTCCATTCAATTTCCTCAGCTTTCGGGGTATCGTAACATCAAAAGTCCTTATTTCAAACTGGACCGGCACTCAGATTGCCTAAATGGTCCCTCGCTCTTTCCTGAGCGACCCAACCTGCTGAAACCATGCGGTTCACCCTACAGCGTCCCTGAGTCATTCAGGACCCCTTGAGTCATCGGGTATGCTGTCTCCGGGTGCTGTTCTCCACGTCGGCAGGCTCTCTGGGGCTATCGCTGCCTCCGGCTCAGCGCACCTTCCAGGATCTCTGCCACCTCGGTTGTTCGGAAAGGGAGTCTCCCTGACTAAAGAAGGTATGCAGACTAGCTCTGCTGCTGGAGACCTTGTTGGGGAGAATTCTCAAGAACCTTTTGAGACACCCAGCAACTTTGCAGAATTTCTAGGATTTTATTTTTTACCTGGAAAGAGTGCGAGCCTTCTTTTCCCACTCTTCCATGTATTTTGATGTGTATTTTACTTTTGTGTTCTTTGGTTATGGAGTTTTAAAACAACTCTGTAGGCATCATCTTTTTCTGTGTGTCACACAGCACCTTCAGTGCAGTGGCACAGGGATGTCTTTCAGACTTCCCAAGGTTTAAATACCTTCTCTGGGACTGACTACTGTCTCCCAGAGCATGTAAAGTTATATTGACTTTACTAGTCTCTTTAAATTTACAGACCCAGCACACACTATCTTCCTGTAGAGTGCTGGAGGGGTTGCCTAGCTTCCCCTGAGTCAAAACACTCATGTAACAGTCAAATGTTACCTTTTCCTACTTTAAATGGCTGGTGGCAGTGGTTTAGATCAACTACCGCGATTTTTCCCGACCGCTAACAACGGTAGCTAAAAATTGGGTCAGCCATGTTTTACAATATGGTGCCCAAGACACTAACTTTTCGCCTGACCAAATTCTTCTGAAATCCGTGGCAAAGACTTAACCGTTTACTACCAGAACTGTGCTATCCTATACAAAGACTCTGAACCATTGACTTTGGCCCAGGCCTATGAACTGAATTGCTGGTTGTAGTTTACTGAAACCCTTTGCCCTGCATATGAAAGTATTGGTGCTGTTAATCCTTATAACTTTGTCTTTTTACCCCTTTTGAAAGTATCTGAAGTGCCATTTTGCTCCCAGGTCAGGGGAGCTGAACTTGTTCAGTAACTTATTGGTTGTGTATTTGTGATTTATTAGTATATGATATTGCGCTGCTCTTGCTAGTGTAATGTTTTCAAACTGACTGTGTAAAGAAATGTATATTCTTTACCACGAAACCTTGAGTAAGTGTTTGTTTGAACCACTGTATTTGTTGGTCCTTTGTGTAACTTGTTCTACTGCTCACTCAACTCTTGAGATAAGTCTGGCTGCTCAGCCACTGCTACCACATAACTGTGTAGTACAGGCTTGTACCAAAGGTGAAATTGTACTGACACTTGTAGTCTTAATTGCATGTAGTGTTCCCAAAGGGTACTGCATATGATTCTGCCTAACAGACCTTTCTCGTGCTCCCACCACACTCTGCTTCCGCTGCAACAACTCTGCAGCTCCTGGGTTCTTCGGGTACGTGTCTCCCTGGTCTCACCTCCTGTTTCTCCTGCAAGCGTTCCACAGCTGCTCTCCCAGTCGGCCTCCTCAGCATCACCTGGGCAGGCCATTTATAATGCCCCCAGGGCTCCAGGTGCAGGCAATTTTCCTTCCTTGCATAACGGTCTTGGTACTTGGTGTCCCTCTTTCTCGTCCCAGTACCGGAGTTGTGTTCATGTATGTATAAGTCAGCTGTATTCAAACTATGAGGTGCGCCCCTGCAGGGGTCCACTTCTGCATCCCTGGGGGGCCGTGAGAGCCCAGCAAGAAATGTACAAAAAAAAAAGAAAAAAAGATATTTCTTTTTTAGATTGTAACGAATGGGCAGGGGCGGCTCACATGGTCGGGCTGAAGCATGAATCTGTCTCAAACATCAATGAAAAAGTGGCCAGCAGTTGTAAATGGATATTCATTCCTTTAGTCACAGACTGTTTGAATAGTACCCAAGGGGGTGCTTTGTGTTAAAACGTAAGTAAATTGCAATATTTAAAGAGTATTTATTCAGTAACAATGGTCATAATTACTAACTGCATAGTGTAGTAACTAATCAAACTGGCCCACATTGGCCAAAACGGTGGCCCATTTTGACTGGCCCACACTAGCATTTAGCATTTTTGCTACAGGCATTGCCCTATTGCCCTATAGGCCAGCCCGAGCCTGGTGGCTCATCCATAATGGCGAGGGGTTGCCCAACCAGTGGTCCCCCTGATCCATTATGGAGGAGCTAAGAAGCCAGCCCAGTGAAACCGTGAGCACTCTCTCAGATGCTTTTTCCAGCTGAGGGAGTGCTCCTGGGCTGGCTGAACTGTCAAAGGGAAAAACAATTTCCCTTTGACAGTTAAGTTTAGTTCCCCAGCCGCACATGCTCACTGAGCCATGCAAGTGCTGAGGCGTTTTGGTTCCCCAGCATTGCATAGCTCATTGGAAATGCTGGCCGGGGCACGGCATGTCTGTATGTGCGAGGGGGAGCTTCTGTGCCTCCTCGCACATACGGACAGAGCAGCCTGGAGCAGGGCGTTTCAGCACCCACACGCAGGCTAATGCAGAAGGTACGTTTATGTTCATTTTGTTTTATTTAAACATGTGTATGGATGCGTGTATGCTTGTGTTCTGAGTGAGTGTATGTTGATGAATGCTCATGTGAATGATAGAGTGATTACTGTATGAATGTGCGTGTGTGTGTGTGTGTGTTTGTTTTGGTCTGGTGAGCTGATTTTGGCAAGTAGTGGATAGAGGGGGGAAGGAGGGTTGTACAACAAAGACATTTTAAAAATGCCTAAATGCCTTTGTTGCAAAATCAGCTCTCCTTCTGAGGCGCTGTGGTGCCCAGGGGACAGAAATCGTATTTTTTTACTGGATTTCTATCATAGATGTCCAGTCAAAAATACCATGCTTTCTCCCCTGGCACCCTAGCACCTTGCATACACACATAATCATGTTGATTGTGTTAGGCCCAGTGGGGCCCAGGGGACAGGGATGGTATATTTCTACTGGACATCTATGATAGATGTCCAGTAAAAAATGTCATGCCTGCCCTCTGCTCTACAATGCAACATTTTAATCCATTATTTTAAATAAAATGCACAGGGGGAAACCCCCAAAACCTTCTTGATTGGTTTGGGCTCCCTCACTGCGCTCGGTCGCTATGGCATCTTTGGGGGAAATAGCTATGCCCCTCCACTTAAAAAATTCACCAGCAGGATGGGGGGAGCCCAGGGACTGTGGTGGGAGCAGTATGGGCGGGAACCATGGGATAGTGGTGGGAGCAGGGTGGGGAGAGCCCAGGGTGTGTGATGGGGTGGGGAGAGCCCAGGGACTAGCTAGGAGTGCGATGATGGAGCCCAACGACTGTGATGGGAGCAGGTGGGGGAGCCCAGGGACTATACTGGAAGTAGGGTGCAGTGACAGCACGCAACACAAACTGTCCATTTGGCATTTTTAGGGGGGCCTGGCCTTCCCAGATTTTGCTCAGGGGGTGCACGGACAAAAAAGTTGGAAGACCACTGGTCTAAGTCAATAAAGTGTCTTCCTCATTTCAGTACCTGACTGGTGTATGTTGGGAGCGTGTTTTATGGAAACATTTTATAATACCCTATAATGGTCTGGGGGATATTTGACTCCCTATGAAAGGGGGATGGGGGATACTGCGTTTCATCCAACGGTCCCTCATCCCCACTCCCCAACTCTCCTCCACCCATGTGATCACCCCTTGCATATCCACCCCCAGGGTCAGAATCCAAAAGCGATGGCCTTTCCCTGGCCCCCTGGGAGGAGGATATATTGGGGAATGAAGTGAGGACACCCTCAGATTCCTCACACTCTATAAATAATGATTTATTTATTCAGGATGGTCCTTTAGCTAGTATGCTAATAATATACAGATGCAACCCACAAACCGTTCCCTGGCACTCAAGAATGTTTCCAGGTCTACTAATCTACCTGTAGATTTTCACACGGTGTGGCCTTTCAGTCTCATTCAGTTGGACTAAGGCAAGGCCTCTGAGGGCTTCTTCCTTGAATGAAAGTTGCTGGTTGGAACAAACACAAAAAACGGATTATTGGGGACGGTACACAAGGTGTAAACAAATAAAGACAGAAACAAGGACGGACTGCAGAAGAAACACGCACACAAAGACACTAGCAAGAACGTGATGCTGTGAAAAAGGTTTCTAATAAGCCAACGGACTAGCCTCAAGGATAGCAGCCACCATAATGACGTGAACAGAAAGGTCGATTGAGAATAGCGCCAGAGCTAAAGAGAGTGAACAAACGAAAATGAGGAAATAATTTGACAACTGCAGTAAACTGCTAAAATGCTGCAGATATGAGCATGTGAAAGTAAACGCAAACATTGATTATTGAGCTCCGGGAAAGAAGAACTATTGCAAAACAAGAATTCAGTGGCAATAAATATATGCTGAATCTTTACAATCTACACTATAGGATAGAGAAATAAAGAAAAAACGGACATGTGGGACAGAGATTATGCAGTGTAGTGCATAGCCCTGATGAATTTCCCATGTATTTGTTTTAGAAAAATGAAAGGAAGATTGAAACATGTTGGGTCGCAAGGTATGAATGTACAAAATAGTAGTAGTATGAATGAAGTTGAAACAGAACAGTTTTAATAACTGGATAAATATATTTTTCTATTGAATAGTAATTATGGTTTTAATACGAAACTGTAAAAAAATAAAACGTGGTAATCAAACAATGTGTATTCATGTAAAAATATGTTTTACAACAATAAATTCAATATATTTTCTCTATTCGAAGAAGCTGTACTGATAATCAATTTATGGATGACTGTATACAATTGTGATACAGAATAAAATGTCAGCCTTGTGGACCGAAAAAAAGTTCTTCTGAAATCTTGATAATCAAGTACATGCCAAAAATGACATAGGACCAACCAAACAACTTTTGAGTATGAAAAGTAAGCAAATAAAGGAAATGTAACTGAACCACAGCAGAACAACGTCTCTGGGTTAAATAGTAAGGCTCATTGATGCCACCATAAAGTTCCTTATTTAAGGCGTGCTGACTCAGGATTATTTCACTCACTCACAGTCTGGGGGGTTTACGTGAATCCAAGTCTTCTTTCTTGGTTCCTGGTTTCTTTGGATTGGTTCCTCTTCTTCTCGTCTTTGTATTGCTGATTCTCTGAAGACCATTCCACCTGGGTCTTGAGGCTTGGATTTGAGGCCGAGGCAACAGTAGGATCAAGGGATATGTGCCACCAAGATAAACCTCAGCAGTACACAAGCTTGTCATGGAGAGAACACAAACTGTATACGAGAGGTAATTTGAAAGCCAAAAAGACAACCTGCGTCTGAATACTGTGCTTCACGCTACCTACAGATGGTCATGTTGCCTCGGGCCCAGATTAGCCATCCATGCCTGGCTGGTCAAAATGGACAAATTACTTACTTTTGTTCAGGAGCTTTTAGATGGATATAATCTCCCTTCCAAAGAAAAGAAATGCTGGCACCATTTCCAACTGGCAGAGGAATAATGGCAGCGGAACAGTAATTTACCTCCAGCTGAGATAATTATGGAATAAGTCCCAAGTGTTCATCGAAATTACCCACTTTCCATTTGAGGAATGGGACAAACAGGGGACATTTTTTCTCGTTGCGTGAGCCTGACATTGCAGTCCTGCAATCAACAGGAAAGGAGGTTTGACACAAAGGATCTGCATTACACTCACCTGACGTGCAGAATTTATGGACAGAAGGAAGCTGGCTTTCGTAGTCAGAATCAACAACGTACAAGAATGTATATGTGCAAAAGGAACCACCATCCAAACATTTAGACCAATGTTAGGTTCCCACGGCAGAACCAGAAAAGAATGTGGATGAAAAAAATTTGGCAGACCTCTTAAAAACTGAACTAAGGTAATATGGGTCAATATGAAAAAATAAGCCCTCTATTTGGGTGTACTCTTGAAAACTGATAGTGGAACTTCAATTAGGCTTTAATAGTGCAAACAATTCAGGAAAACATACCAACCTTTCAGTATTCATACCACAGTACCACATTTAGACCTCCCGTCAGCTGCTCGCTTTAATTATGGGTGTGTCTCGAGAGTGCTCCTTGTGCAGCAGCAGTGTTTTCTCCTGCTCTATCTTTGTGGGAGGTGGCGGAACCAACAAAACACTCTGCTAGATGCGGGAGCGTCGCAGGAGTGTCTCGAGAGTGTTCCTTGTGCAGCAGTAGCAGCAGTCTTTTCTCCTGCTCTATCGTTGTGGGAGGTGGCGGAACCAATAAAACACTCTGCTAGATTCGGGAGCCTCGCGGGAGTGTCTGGAGAGTGTTCCTTGGCTTCCTGGGCTTTTTGGAACGCTACTAATGAGCACTGGATTGACCGGACTCCCACTTTCAACAAACATTAGATCTGACGTGCTGTGGGTTCGCAGTTACCATCTTGGCCGCTTGGTTATCAACACCTGGGGAAGGCATGGAAATCAGTGGATCACACCTGCAAAGTGCACTATGGCCACTAACCAAAGGTGACAATTAAGGATCTATTGCTTATTTTCGATCTGCTGGCCCTGTATCTGACTATTATAGCTGTACTGTACTCCCCATGCAGCGTTAATCTAAACTGCCTTCCCCCCCGCCATTGCCCAGTGCCTCTCCTGCCACTCTCCTTCATCTTGCTAACAAGCCAGAAACCCTGCTGAGATGCCCGGTAAAGTTCAAAGCCGATCCAAGGCTTTGTCAAGCCACAACAAAAAACCTTACAGCCTTCGCTCTGAAAAATCCTCTGCAACGAGCGTACTCGCAAGTAAAGAAGAGAGAGGTAGGACAGCTGTTATTGCGGGGGCTTCCGACAGCTGTAAAAGTACTATGGAGGAATACTTTCCAGCTAAAACAGCTGTTTTGCCACATACACTAACAACAGTGGCAGATGTTCTGAGCCCACCGAAGAGGATGTGAGCAGTTCTCTACACGACGTTGACAATTACTCACTTTTAAAAATGTGCTATGCTCTACAGGGCAGCTCTTACTTTGTGCCTAATATTCTTTAAACTAGCCCGACGGTACCATCTGTGGTACTGTCTGTGGAAGGGTCGAACGAAGAAGGACGCCAAGCACCTGTCATGCAACAGTCTCCCAAACAACCAGAGGTTATCTGCGAGTCCCAACCTGCTTTATGAATCAGGAAATGACCATTATGCATCAGTCCTCACCGATATCTGCAGTACACATGAGACTTCCGCTAGCCTTCAGAGTAATGGAGTACTGCAATTTGCCGTGAAGATACTATTGAAATTGTGTGGAACAATTCACAGTGACTTAAAAAGGCAAGGGATTGCTATCATCCAACTACATGAGATAATGACCACACAAAAACGTGCTGCTGTTCAGCGACCTTCACCCACCTCTCCGCTGATTGATCTCAGAAACATACCAGCATCTTTGACACCTCCCCCACTTTGTATAATGTTGTTCCATGTACAGCGCTTTGGCGTAAGGCGCTTTATAAATCAATAAATACAAATACAAAATACAAATACCATCTCTGCAAACATCGGACGAGGTTCAGATCGTCAACACTGATCCTCCTAAGGATAACATCGCAGAGATGAATACTACTCTGTTTTATCTATCCAAGAAACAAATGAGATTAGCCGAAAGACTCCAGGCAAAGGTTATCAAGCAATCAAAAAACAGACCACCCCAGAGAGCACCAGCAGACGAACAACCCCTGAATCCTACTATTAGATCCAAAACAAATATAAAGTCAAAGAAAGAGAGGAAAAGAGCTGCTCGCCAAAAGAGTTCTACACAGACTGTGGGAACCTGTGGTTCATCTGGGATTTATTCTGGATGTAAACCCAACGAAGGAGGAGAGGATCCTGTGTTGCACCCAATGCAAACACGCGTAAGGTGTCACCAGATCACCCCACTTAAAAAACAAGTGTGAAACGGGAGAAAAATGTAACGATGCTCAAGGGGTGGGAATGGCTCCTCCAGATGATCCCCCAAAAGAGAAGCATTCAGTGAAATTGTTCTAAGTTGGAACACAAGGGGTTTCAACCATTGGCTTCTTATGGGTGATTCGCGCAACTTGCTTACATCATGCAAAATATGTGTCCTTCAGGAGACATAGGTCACCTTTAATATCGAAGTTGATGGTTATGTAATATTCCAAGCAATGGCTAACAAGAGGAGTGCCGGACGTCCGGCAGGTGGATTATTGACCAGTGTGAGAAATTACTGTAACTCCTAATTTGATTTATTCAGGTACCCTGGGTGGTAACACCTTGGCAGTGGAAGTGTTCATTAACAATGAGAGCAGGGGAAAGCAGGGTATGCTAATAGTAAATATTGATGACCCCCCCAGGTATAAACACTTCAGAGACCGTTTTTGACAATTTAGGTCAGATTCTGCTATCCTGGGGTGACACTGTGAGCGATATTCAATCAACACTACAGCTAAGTCAATGCCTAGTCTGGGATGCTGAGGAAAATCCTTATTGATGTATTTTTATATCCAGTTCAGTACTCTGGATGACAACCCTTGTATAACACCCCCCTCTTAGAATCCCCCTGACCCCACTGAGCCAAGAAGTAGGTTTGTTTTGCAAATTAAAAGGTTTATTTGCAAAATTAAACAATATATATATATCACACTTTTATAATAAATTAATATCTGATAGTACACTTAGACATATGATGTTGATCAACAATGGGTAATCTGGCACTAGCACACTTCTTTACAATCAATGAGGAGTTAGTATAGGATGGATCAAGTAGCAAAAATACTTTTATGGTTTCAAGGGAAAAGCAATGAGGAATAAAATGCAGTACAGAAATACTTAATATGATTTTTAGCAAAAGATAAGATAATCACTTTTTCTCTGGCAATTCACCCCCCTCCCCTATGCAATGTAAGAAATGGAAGGAGATGGAAAGAGGAGCACACAGTTCTCAGGAATGCAATCAAATACAATACGAAATTCAGTTCCCCCCAGCAAGCTTAGAGGAAACAGGTAGGAGTTTGAAACACAGGCCCAAAATGCTTTTTAAATGTGGTGGCAATGAATGGGAAAATGTGCCAACTGATTTTAATTCCCTCGAGAGATTCAGGGTGAGTGGGAGATGCGTGTTGGTATTAGTTCAGGCTCACGTTAGCAATGCTCTATGAGTTATTACCAAGTTGCAACGGATTTTAACAAAAGAAAGAATGGAGCTGCTATTTTGACAAGTGGAGAAATTGAGCCAAAATCGCAAATCGCGGTAAATTTCGCGAGTGCGTGAATCGCGATTGCAGTAAAAGTATAAGGAGTAGGAAGTCGGTTCTAAGCTTTCAGAGGAAAGTTAAATCTCGTTCCTAGCCCAAACGGTCCTAGAGATACGGACGATTAAATAAAGGTAGTTTTTCGGATTTAAAGTAAACTCAAAATTACAGGTGACAGCTTGCAGCTGCAGAATTGACAGGTGACAGTTGTGCAGCTTTAAAAATGACAGATGACACGATTTCTAGGAGGCAGTTCTACTTAGGTTAAAATAGTTTGGATTAGATTATTTTAACTAAGAGATTGGTTCTGAACAGTTCTGCTAGGTACTCACATTATAAATTTGAACTAGGCCTCGTCACGGATCTGGTCAACATGTCCGGCTATGGTTCTGTCTGCTCGGCGGGTCAATCAGGCACCGGTTCTGCTCACAGCAATCTGGGTCAGCTCTGCTCTGCTGGTCTAGCCTCTCTGGATTCTGGATGTAACACTGCTTTCTGGGTACTACTACAGGTTCTTGCAAAAATTCTCGGCAAAACTTCAAACAGCTTGCCCGGCTGTTGAATAGTTTGGTTAGTTTTGAGGCCTGCTGAAGAGGATTCAGCTGGTGGATTCAGGCCTCTCTGCTACAAATTCTGGAGTTAATTTCTGCTACAGGTTCTGGAGATTGATGGATTTGAAGTCTGGATCTCTGGATGTGAAGTCGTCGGTCAGCATGCTCCGCAGCAAATGGAATTGAATGTCTCTACCTGTCCCAGCAGTCTCTTTTTAAGTGTTTTGGAAAGTGGGTGTGTGCGTTGGTCATAACTAAACCTGCCCCTCTCACTTATCATTGGCCAATTCCTCCTCTCTCCCTTGATTGGGGGAAGGAAATGTGAGTCAGAGTGATGCTGTAGGTTTTATGATCAGAGGAACCTCCCCTTGTCAGATTGCACACAAATCTATTTCTGACCCAAATACATATTTATCTATGTACCATTTTTCTAATATTATAGGTCCAGTTAACATATTTTCTGTAGCACCAAACCATCCAATCCCTGTCTTTGTACGATGTCGTGTCCACTGATGACAGAATTCTCCCCTTTTCATCCAGATAACGACCTCTAAACCTTTCCAGATTTTACACAAATGTGCACCAGGGATATGGGTTACAGATGATAAAGTGTCAGATTTTTAACATGCATACATTTGGAGTGACAACCTTTTTTCCGCTATTATCCCCAGGAACATACCCCAGGGTCCTAACACCTCTTAAAATGTTCACAGAAAAATCACAAAAATAATGATATTACTTATATAATTCTGACAAGTCCGCACTATGAGTTATCTATCTTTTTAAAATGATGCCCTGGTCAAAAAGGGGTGTGGCTTCCCCATCACAGGGTGGAATAACTGGTTTATCCACTTCCCCCAAGCCAGCTTGTTCACAGAGGCACAGCTGCCCCCCAGTTTCTCCCAAGAGGAAGCTATTTTACGACGCCCCCAATATAACATTTGCCTGAGTCCAGGACAGGCCTTTATTCAACTCCCTGTAGTCCCCAGCTGCTCCACCCCTAATCTAATCAGAGAGGTGACAACTCCTTTTGGCAAGGGGAAGAGTGGCTGAGCAGGTTTCAACTCCTGTCGGGGGTAGTTGTCAGGCAGAATCCAGTTTCATTAAGCCAGGTTTCAGCTAAATGTCACTTTTTGTTCCCAGTTTAAATCACTTACAATTTTTACATATACATTAAATAATTACTTCCTTCAAGTCATTTCAGAATATAGTTTTACATTGTATCCACCTCTTAGCAAGTCTATCCTTGTCTGGTTTTGTTTCATTTGTTCAGTTTTACACAAAAGTCTGGTGGTTTTAAAACGCCGGCTTTCTGATAGTGGTGAGTACTGGTAATGCAACCATTTTTGGGATTAAGAAAATTAATTCCCCACCGTTCTGAGTTGCTTTTTTGGCAATCAGCATTGCCATTCCCAATGGTTTCAGGCTACTGTGTGTGTAGCCCAATGGTGGTTTTAGGCAGTGCCCTCCTGTGCTCACAACATAGGCAAAAATGGGTGGCAGCCTATTCTTCATGTTTTCCCTGTGCACTCTCTGGGGAGTTCTGGCCATCATGATGTTTTCCATGCCAGTACTGCACAGTTTTATGGTAGGGCTTGTATGCATGGGTAAAAACATCCCACAAGCCCCCCCTCTTGCGATGGCCATTCTGCCCTTTCGCTGATGGAACTCGCAAGATCTGGGATGTTCGCCTCCTCTTCTTCCAATTCCATGGATGGCACAGTTCAGCATCTTTTCCTCCCTCCAGTCGATCAATCAGTTCTCCTTGCTGGTCCAGATGGGAGGATTGGGCGGTACCCCGGGCCCCTCGGGTCTCTGCTCCCGGTCCCCGGGCGTCCTCCTTGGTCAGTCTCCATGGTTTCATCTCTCCTAGGATGATAAAGCAAAGCGGCAATACCTATTCGTAGACATTTCTTCACCACTATTAATGGTGTGGCAAACATATACATTTTATGAATCAGAAGATATGAACATATACATTTTCTTTTTTAAATTAGGAGACAAGAACATATATATATATACAAGGATCACAGAATTTTATATGCTATATGTGGAATATTTTAGGGTTGGAGCTGAATTACTCTGGAGCGGCCCCCTCTGGGATTCCAGTGGATTCCTCCAGTTGTTGCAGAGTGTGCCTGGGATGGCAACACTTTAGCTGATTTATATGTACCCACTTGTCTTCCCCTTCCGCCAGACTGCCTTTGGGGATGCAGATCTTATAGGCAACAGGGGAGATCTTGTCTATAATTTCAAACGGTCCCTTCCATGTAGGCAAGAATTTTCGCTGTTTGGCCTGGTTCCTTTGGAAATTGTATAGATAGACCCGATCACCCACCTTATATTCCTTTCGGGTAGTTTTCAAATCATAGTGGGTTTTCATACTCTCAGCTGATCTTTCTAGATTCTGCTGTGCATAGGCAAAAGCATGCTGAAGGTGTTTCCTTAAATTCTCCACATACTCATGAGTTGTGGAGGCATTTCTCAACGTTTGCTCTTGGGTTCTGTAGAGCAAATGCTGGGGAAGCACCATCTTGCGTCCAGTCATCAACTCAAATGGTGACATTTTAGTTGCAGATGAAGGGGTAGATCTGATGGCAATTAGGACCAGAGGTAATCGGATATCCCAACTTGGCCCAGAATCTGCCACAAACTTTTTTAATATGCTCACAATGGTTCACAAAGCTGGCCTGTAAGCAATATGTAACTTCCTTTAGACCCCCAGTATCTCCCACATCTTTGTCATTACTTCACTGGTAAAGTGGCTACCTCTGTCTGAGTCAATTCTATGAAGTAGACCAAAACGAGAAAAGATGTGGTTAATCATCAGGGCAGCTGCTGTTTCTGCCTTGCAGTTTGGGGCTGGGAGACATTCCACCCACTTGGTAAACAAGCATGTAACGGTCAACATGTACTTGTTTCCTCTGGACGAGCGAATTACAGGGCCTACAAAGTCGATTTGCAAATCTGACCATCACAGTGTCACCCCCCTCTTTTGGAGAGGCGCACGGTGTGTGAGGGATGATGGCTGAAATTGTGCACACACAAGACACCCCTTCAAGTATTGGTCAAGGTCCTGCCCGATGTGTGGCCAGTATGCAGCCTATCTTAAGATTTCCAGTGTTGTGTGGAACCCCCTATGACCGGCGGTGGCCGCATCATGGGCGTGACTTAACATCAGGCTTCGGAATGAGGTAGGAACCACACACTGATCGTGGCCAGCTTTGGATTTCCTTACCAGCAAACCGTCTTGGTTTCGGAACATTTTTGGACATTTCATCAACACTCTTAGGTCCTCTTTCCCAATGTAATCGGTATCCGTCAGGGGAAAGTTCTCAGGGTCCTCAAGGTGTTGGTAAAACTCACCAATAATTGGATCCCCCTTCTGAGCGGTAATTAAATCAGCATCAGGGGTCTCCTTACTCCATTGGGCAGTTGAAAGATCATTGTGAGCATTTGTCTTTGACCTGGATTTCCCCCAACAGGGACTCTATTTCTATTAGATCCCCGTGGATGGCCCCGGTTTTGGCCAGCTGATCAGCTAAGTCATTTCCAGTTTTGTCTGGTCCCTCTACTTTGGAATGACCCTTGATCTTTTTCCAGTAGATGGTCATCCCATTCGATGTGACCAGATCATCAATATTTTTGATTAACTTCCCATGTTTCAGGGGTTTGTTATTAGCACATAACATGCCTCTGGTTTTCCAATTAACCAGGTGCTCCACGAACCCGTTCCGTACATAATCCGAATCTGTGATTATGACCAGTTCGTGGAGTTGATGCTGGACAGCAGTGAGGATGGCCTGATGCACAGCCATCAATTCTGCCACCTGACTACTTCGGGGACCAATTTTGTATCCAGCGGAGGGATCTGGGAACTCCTTCACCCATGCATTCCCTACGCCAGCCACCAGTTCTTTCTCCCCGTCGTTGCCAACATGGTAAGAGCATCCATCCACATAGACAGTGGGCATTCCCTCACACTTGTCTTCTTCAAAGACTTTGTGTGGGGAATTAAGGTATGCCTCCATGTTGTCCTTGATTTTTAGACTTTCGTCCTCGAGACAGTTTTCTCTGGCACAATCATGCAAGTCAGCCAGACCTTGCGCGAGGGGACTCTTCTTGTTTTGGCCATATCTGACCTCCACAGGAAAGCCTTGCATTGACAGAATCCAGGAAGTAATTCGGGAATTACTCACATTTCCGGCCCGGATTCTGTCACTTTGGAGATATTGCAGAGGCTGGTGTGAAGTCTCCACTATGATGTGTTCCCCCTGGATAAACGGGCGGTAATTCTTCAATGCCCACACCGTTGCCAGGAGTGCCTTCTCACAATCGTTGAATTTTTCCTCCACAGAGGATAAAGTTTTGCTCGCATAGGAGATTACTTTATTGACCTTGTCATGCTTTTGGTATAATACTGCCGTCAAGCACGTATTAGAGATCCCCGTCTCCAAGAAGAACTCCTTGTTTCTAACAGGGTAAGCTAGGCAAGGCGCTTGTGAGAGGCTTCTTTTGAGTTGTCTTACCGCCTCTGATTGTTCTGGACCCCATTCCCACTTGACCCCCCCCCTTCAAGAGATGAATCAGGGGTCTAGTGATCTCTGCGTAGCCCTCAATGAACTTTCTGCTGTAATTAGTCAGTCCAAGGAGGCTCCTTAGTTCCCGCAGAGTTGTGGGGTCTTTCAGTTTCTGGAGTGCTTCCACTTTCTTTTCTTGGGGACAGAGACCCTGAGGAGTAATCTCATGCCCCAAGAAATTAACACGGGTTCTACACCACTGTGCTTTCTGAAAGGAAAGTTTTGCTCCGGCGGCCCTCAACTGTGTCAGAACATAACGGATCTCCGCTATGTGTTCCTCCACAGATGAACTTTTGATGAGGACATCATCTACATAAGCTAGGTTACCCCTCGCATCCAGGTCGGGCATGGCCTTATGTAGGAAAATGTTGAATTCATTGCCGGAGTTGAGGTATCCGAAGGGAGTCCGGGTCCATGTGTACTGCTGGCACCCAAAGGTAAAAGCCAGTTTGTATTGGTCCTCCCTACTGAGAGGCACGGTCCAGTATCCATTGGTCAGGTCTATTGCTGTGAATACCTGTGACCCCTGAATCTGGGCCAGCCCTAGGTCAATGTAGGGCAGAGGCCATCGGGAAGTATGGACCCGTTTGTTGAGCTCCCTAAGGTCGGCGCAGAGTCTCCACTGGCCGTTTGGCTTCAATATTCCCAGGACCGGATTATTGAAAGTGCTGTGGACTGGACGGATTATTCCCCGGGACTCAAGGTTCTTAATTATTTCAGTAAGGGACTCCATGGATGCGAGAGGCAAGCGATATTGCTTCACAAACACTGGAGTCATTCCAGGGTCCGTGGGAATTGTTGTGATGTGGATGTCGGTGGGACCACAGTCATATGAGTCTACCGCAAAGAGATCTTGGAAATCCAAGAAAACTTGTTTCAACTTTTGCTTCTGTTCCAGAGTCACACAGGCATCAGCTAGGTTGACTCTCTCTTCCACCATCTGCCTGAAGCCTGGAAAGACTTCTGGTTTGGCTACCTCAGCGGCTTCCTCCAGCTGGGTGGAGAAGTCCCTGGTCAGAGTGCTGATTTGGACTGGAGGCTTCAGGTGGGAAAGGCAGCCCTCATGGACCTGGAAAATCACCTCATCCCTCCTGAAGTCACAAGTCACATCTTCCTTACCATAAGGGCAAGAAGTGTACACCAGGAAGTTCCCCCCATGCCGGGTGAAAATCCTGTCTGGTGTTGTATTGTCCTCATTGTCACTGTCAAAACAGTCCTTGGGGATTGGTCCTAACAGTTAATTTCCTAAATCAATGGAGAAATGTCGGTCATCAATCGCCATTCCAATAATGGTGCCTGCGGCTAGAGTAATACTCTTTAAGTCGCTGTTATCCACCTCTATTGGAATGGTGTCATGTTCTATGTTGACTAATGGTGTTGGGTTTACCCCTAACCCTTGCTCTTGGAGAGAAGCATTTAGATGGATATAAGCATCAGGGTTTTTCAATTTTTGTCCTCTTTTAACTTTCACTCCCAGGGAGAATTGTCGGGTCCTTTCTGGGATGGTGACTTCCTCTTTAATCTGAATTTCAACTGCATAAGGTAGCAATTGAGCTGACCTAAATGCTTTTTCTGAATCATCAAAGCCCATGGGATTATCTGCTAATCGGGACCAAGCTTTGAAGTTTATTAGGTCCAAACTAATGGCAAAGCGATTGAGAATGTCACTGCCTAAGTAAAAGGCGGCAGTGACGTCTCGCACGACCCAACAATTATGGACTATGCTCTTGTTGCCAATGGAGATTTTGAGCATACCCCTGCTTGGCAGGAGATGTTTGGAATTAGGTGCTTCCAGGTCCATTTCCCATTTGTCTATCAGTTTGAATGTGGGAATGGCTGGATCTTTTGGGAGTTGGCGGAACATGGCTTCGCTGATGAAGCTCTTACCGTTGTTCACACACACTCGAGCGAGAACAGAGTCCTTCCCATCATTTAACTGAACAGGGATGAACAACTGCTTTCCCATTTGCTGAATATCAGCCAGGCTCTGAGCTGATTTCACATCTTTCTGGACTATAGGAGTGGGAGTTTCTGATTGTGGATTAGTAAAGAATTTCAGAGTGTTTCCTTCCAGTGTGGAATACCACCTTAAACTGGAAGGAAGGTTGATTTTCAGAAATAGAGAGGATCCCCCATCACCAGTCTGTTGTCCTACTGCTATTACTGTCACGTCTGGAGTTTGGTTGTTCTGGAAGTGAAATTCTACTTGGTCAGATTTCTGTTCAACCATGTGGCAGGTGCCGTTTAAACTAACATAGTTGACACTCTGTTTTAATTTTATTGGTCGGCTAGTCTGGGTCCAGAGGACCTTGTTTACACAATCTATTAGGGGTGACAACCTTCTCAGGAGGTCATTCCCTAGTAAACAAGGGGTGCCCTCTGGAGTCACTACTATGACCGGGTGTTTCACCTTGTGTCGCCCAATTTTAATGTCCAAGTCTGCAGTCCCCTCAACAGGAATTTCCTTCCCGTCAAAGTTCTGCAGTTGTCCAGGAAGAGAGGTGAGAGGAATTCGGTAATTCTCCCCCCTTCCTGCATTTAGTTCCTCAAAGGCCCTTTTGGACAGAAGGGTAGCTTGGGATCCAGTGTCCACCAGTGCCAAAATTGTACCCTGCCCCTGTACTTGTACCGGGGCATAGTATCTTCCCTCCTTCTCCTCAAGGGGGCACAGATAATGCACATTTTTGGACAACTGGTGGGCTAACTTTCTGGTTTTGGACATTGCTAGCGAAGAGATTTGGGCAGAATTCTGTGGAGAGCCTTGGGAATCTGAAAGAAAAAGTTGGCAACTGGAGATCAGAGCCATTGTGGGTTCCCCTGGTTCCGGTTCTGGGCCGCACCCTCCTTTTTGGAGGCAGTCACCAGGATGGGTTTGAACCAGGGGATTTCGGTATTGTCGGTTCTGGGATGAGATGATGGGCGGCGGTAGCTCAGTCTCCACATCTCCCCAGTCTGGATTGGAATCCCTTGGGACCCATTTTTCCTTGGGAGGAGTTCCCCCATCTCTGAAGGAGAAGATCCTTTTCCTAGGATCTTCTGAGGATCCCTCTCCCTCAAATTGGAAGACCTGAACCTCCTCCACAAAGTGGGTCTGTTTGAGTCCTTTGTTTCTCCTACCCCCCCTCTGCTCCTTGGGAGGCAGGCTTTCAGGGGCAGGAGATTTTGTTTCCGGTTCCTGGTTTTCCAGGTGCTGTTTACAAGTTGGGAAGGAAGCTTCCTCCAAGGCTTTACACCCCCCTTCCCCTTGTGCCTCCTCCATGGGAACCGGTGGGTTATCCGGGTGCTGCCCCCGTCATTGTTCTGGAGCACCAGGTCCAGAGTTTGGGGCATTCTGCGGTGGCATGCTCATCTGAGGGTTCTGTTGAGCCCTCAGTATGTGACCCAGATCCCGTGCCATATTTTGGACCTGGCGCTCAAGTTGTGAAACCCGCTCAGGCTGATACGGGGCTCTATTTTCTCCCCTGGGCTGATCCCGGGAAGGGTAGCTATCCCTTCTCTGGTAGTACCCCTGGTTGGGAAGATTTTGGTACCCCTCCACCCTTGGCCTCCCCTCTCCCGGATTAGGTTGTCTGGGCTCAGGGAATTGGGGAAAGAAGGATGGATGATTTTGGGGCTGGAAATTGGGTGGATACCTGGGGAAAAAGTTCTGCCCAGGATTTGGAGAATTTCTGCCCTCCTGTGGGAAGTTGGGAGGGAAGTTCCCTGGGTTAGGTGCTTGGCTGGATCCACCCCCTTGGGCTGGAGGAGTCCACACATAACCCAGGATTGGTCGGTTTCCCTTGAAGCGGGGACTTACGTAGTCAGGGGAGCGGGGGACCCTATTTGTGGGACTACCTCCTCGACTCCCTGTCTGTGACTGGCCCGAAGGCCTTCTGGGCTGTGAATTATTTGGTGCAGGCAGGTTTTTAGGCCCCCCCATCTCCAAATCTAAAACGGGGGCAACCTTTACCTCTGCCACCTTGGCAGACGCAGGGGTGCTGTTGGTTTTGGGGTTTTTCGGCGCGTTATTTTTATTTTCGATGGGCTTCTGCACCTCATAGATCCGGGTAGCCTGTTCAATGACCCAGTCTAAAGATCTTTTCTCATGAAAATCTCTCACGAGCTGGGTCATTATGTATTTGGGTAAGGCATGGAAAAACGTATTGATAAATTCTCTGCTATACGTGCGCACCCTTCTGGTGGTCTGCGCAAAAGCACGCTTTAATTCTTGCACAAACTCTTGTGGGGCCTGATCCTCCCCACATTGCAAATTGTAGGCTGCCTTGCGAGCCTCTTGAGGATTTCTGTGCACAGAAAAATGTTTCAAGATGGCCGCCCTGTATGTGGACCACCTTGAATGGTTTTGATCCACCAGCCCTGCAAAGAAACTGGAGTATTCTGGTGAGAAGGTCCACTTAACATATTGAATACAGCTGTGGCTGTCCTTCAAATGGAAAGTCTCCATCATTTGCTCATAGAGCTCCAAGTTTTCCCAAACAGAATACTTGGCGTTCTTATGATAAGGCGTGATGACACTCCTTATTGCCTTTATTTGTTTCAATGGGTCCTTAAGCAAGGCCCTTTTTGCCTTATTGGCCTTTTTGGTTTGGGTAACCCTGGTCCATTCATCCTCCGACTCAGAAGCGCTGCTCCCAGAGGTGCCCATCTGATCTTCCAGGTTTTCCCGGATTCTGCGAGCCTGGGAATGGCTGGCAGAATGTGGGGACCTGGTCTCCTGTGTCCTGTAATGCTCAGAGGAGTCTTCAGACTCCTCCTTGCTGCCAGGATTTGATGGGTACCCCCCCACTGACCTAACTGGGCAGAGGTTTTCAGGATGCCCTTAATGGGCCTACTCTCCTGGGGTTCCCCACTAAATTGCACTGTGCTTGGGTGCCCATACCCGGATGCCCGCCCATCCATTCCTGGGAGGTACTGGCCTATGAGCCCCATACTTCTAGCTGGATAGTAATCTGCCATCTCCGTGGCCCTGGGCTCATGTGCGCGAGGGGACATGGGGTGGCAGAGTCCAGGGACTGGGAGAGATGAAGGCCTCTGGTACCAGGGCTCCTGAGGTTATGCTCAGGTGTTTCCCTTTCCCAGCGCACCTCGTCTCTATCAGCCCCTGCTCCCTGTTGCAATGCAAGAGCCTGCGCTTTCAGTTCCTCAGTTAAGGCCTTACTAGACTCTATCAGTCTCTCCTGCATCGCTACCTGTTGCTGGAGCCTATCATTGTGCTGACAGAGAGCCTCATTTTCTCTCTGTGCCTCCTGATTGGTCCTGGAGTACTGGGCCAGTCTATGCTGCAGGAGGGTTACCTCCTCAGTCCCATCCCTACTGGCCTGCTCCTTTCTTGCCAGAGCATCCTCCACCCTCCTGGTGTGCTCTAACAGGTTCTGGTGTTCTTTTTGGAGGTCACCCAGTCCCTGGAGGGCCAGGTGATTTTCTTCCATTTTCCTTTTTAAGTGGCAGACTTCCTGGCCTAAGGTATCCCTTTCCTGACTAAGAGCCTGCATCTGTGCCGCCAGGTTGTCCCTTTGCCTTTGGAAGGCACCAGCTTTCTGGCGCTCCTGGTCAAACTCTGCCTGGGTATCCAGGTCTTTCAAAATCAGTTTATTGCTCTCTGCCTTCTCCCTATCTAGGTGGCTTTGCAGGGTGACTACCTGCTCGGCACATGCCCTATTGAAATCTAATTGTTGCTCCAGCTTTTTCTGGCTCTGCAGTAGGGAGTCCAAACCTTCTTGGTACTCCTTCTGCAAGGCCAGAAATCTGGTATCCTGGTCCGCCTTTTCCTGTTGCAGCACATCCATATCCTCCTTTATTTTAGTGATGTACTGTCTGCTGTCCCTTTCTGACTCCTGGCTCCTGAGCAGCCTCTGCTCAGAAGAGTCCAGATCAGATTGGGCCTTCTCTAACGCCATCTGTTGCCTATTTGCCAGATCTTGGCCTTCAGCACATTTGTCCTGCATGGCTCCCATATATAGATACAAATATGCCGCTATCCTGGCAATCTTATTATGTTCATCTTTGGCTTTAGGGGCCATATATAGTTCACTCAGGGCCACATGTAGGGGACCCTGATCTCCCCATATATCTGACCCTGTTTCAGTGACCTGTTGCGCGATTGCCTGCAACCAGACCGTTTGGTCCTGATGAGTCCACTCACCTCTCACAAATAGCTTATGTAAGAAGTGCTCTCTGGCTATTTTCATATCTACCAAGGTCGTCATTCTGGAATTTGAGTTCCTTCCTGACTTACAGAAGTTTGTATTTTATTTTGCAAAACAGACCGTTTCCTTAGAGCGTTCCTTTGAGGGATGCTTTCACAGTGTAAAACAGCGTGGTGATCTAACCGGATATGTGTATCTGGTCAGTTGGCACACTGTATTAATCTGCACAAGTGGTAAATCTAACCCAGAATATCCCGGCTCCGAGCCCCCACTTTTGTAAGCAATATTCAATCAACACTACAGCTAAGTCAATGCCTAGTCTGGGATGCTGTGGAAAACCCTTATTGATGTATTTTTATATCCAGTTCAGTACTCTGGATGACAACCCTTGTATAACACCCCCCCTCTTAGAATCCCTCTGACCCCACTGAGCCAAGAAGTAGGTTTGTTTTGCAAATTAAAAGGTTTATTTGAAAAAATAAACAATATATATATATCACAATTTTATAATAAATTAATATCTGATAGTACACTTAGACATATGATGTTGATCAACAATGGGTAATCTGGCACTAGCACACTTCTTTACAATCAATGAGGAGTTAGTATAGGATGGATCAAGTAGCAAAAATACTTTTATGGTTTCAAGGGAAAAGCAATGAGGAATAAAATGCAGTACAGAAATACTTGATATGATTTTAGAAAAAGATAAGATAATCACTTTTTCTCTGGCAATTCACCCCCCTCCCCTATGCAATGTAAGAAATGGAAGGAGATTGAAAGAGGAGCACACAGTTCTCAGGAATGCAATCAAATACAATACGAAATTCAGTTCCCCCCCAGCAAGCTTAGAGGAAACAGGTAGGAGTTTGAAACACAGGCCCAAAATGCTTTTTAAATGTGGTGGCAATGGATGGGAAAATGTGCCAACTGATTTTAATTCCCTCTAGAGATTCAGGGTGAATGGGAGATGCGTGTTGGTATTAGTTCAGGCTCACTTTAGCAATGCTCTATGAGTTATTACCAAGTTGCAACGGATTTTAACAAAAGAAAGAATGGAGCTGCTATTTTGACAAGTGGAGAAATTGAGCCAAAATCGCAAATCGCGGTAAATTTCGCGAGTGCGTGAATCGCGATTGCGGTAAAAGTATAAGGAGTAGGAAGTCGGTTCTAAGCTTTCAGAGGAAAGTTAAATCTCGTTCCCAGCCCAAACGGTTCCAGAGATACGGACGATTAAATAAAGGTAGTTTTTCGGATTTAAAGTAAACTCAAAATGACAGGTGACAGCTTGCAGCTGCAGAATTGACAGGTGACAGTTGTGCAGCTTTAAAAATGACAGATGACACGATTTCTAGGAGGCAGTTCTACTTAGGTTAAAATAGTTTGGATTAGATTATTTTAACTAAGAGATTGGTTCTGCACAGTTCTGCTAGGTACTCACAATATAAATTTGAACTAGGCCTCGTCACGGATCTGGTCAACATGTCCGGCTACGGTTCTGTCTGCTCGGCGGGTCAATCAGGCACCGGTTCTGCTCACAGCGATCTGGGTCAGCTCTGCTCTGCTGTTCTAGCCTCTTTGGATTCTGGATGTAACACTGCTTTCTGGGTACTGCTACAGGTTCTTGCAAAAATTCTCGGCAAAACTTCAAACAGCTCGCCCGGCTGTTGAATAGTTTGGTTCGTTTTGAGGCCTGCTGAAGAGGATTCAGCTGGTGGATTCAGGCCTCTCTGCTACAAATTCTGGAGTTAATTTCTGCTACAGGTTCTGGAGATTGATGGATTTGAAGTCTGGATCTTTGGATGTGAAGTCGTCGGTCAGCATGCTCCGCAGCAAATGGAATTGAATGTCTCTACCTGTTCCAGCAGTCTCTTTTTATGTGTTTTGGAAAGTGGGTGTGTGCGTTGGTCATAACTAAACCTGCCCCTCTCACTTATCATTGGCCAATTCCTCCTCTCTCCCTTGATTGGGGAAGGAAATGTGAGTCAGAGTGATGCTGTAGGTTTTATGGTCAGAGGAACCTCCCCTTGTCAGATTGCACACAAATCTATTTCTGACCCAAATACATATTTATCTATGTACCATTTTTCTAATATTATAGGTCCAGTTAACATATTTTCTGTAGCATCAAACCATCCGATCCCTGTCTTTGTACGATGGCGTGTCCACTGATGACAGAATTCTCCCCTTTTCATCCAGATAACGACCTCTAAACCTTTCCAGATTTTACACAAATGTGCACCAGGGATATGGGTTACAGATGATAAAGTGTCAGATTTTTAACATGCATACATTTGGAGTGACAACCTTTTTTCCGCTACTATCCCCAGGAACATACCCCAGGGTCCTAACACCTCTTAAAATGTTCACAGAAAAATCACAAAAATAATGATATTACTTATATAATTTTGACAAGTCCGCACTATGAGTTATCTATCTTTTTAAAATTATGCCCTGGTCAAAAAGGGGTGTGGCTTCCCCCATCACAGGGTGGAATAACTGGTTTATCCACTTCCCCCAAGCCAGCTTGTTCACAGAGGCACAGCTGCCCCCCAGTTTCTCCCAAGAGGAAGCTATTTTACGACGCCCCCGATATAACATTTGCCTGAGTCCAGGACAGGCCTTTGTTCAACTCCCTGTAGTCCCCAGCTGCTCCACCCCTAATCTAATCAGAGAGGTGACAACTCCTTTTGGCAAGGGGAAGAGTGGCTGAGCAGGTTTCAACTCCTGTCGGGGGGAGTTGTCAGGCAGAATCCAGTTTCATTAAGCCAGGTTTCAGCTAAATGTCACTTTTTGTTCCCAGTTTAAATCACTTACAATTTTTACATATACATTAAATAATTACTTCCTTCAAGTCATTTCAGAATATAGTTTTACATTGTATCCACCTCTTAGCAAGTCTTTCCTTGGTCTGGTTTTGTTTCATTTGTTCAGTTTTACACAAAAGTCTGGTGGTTTTAAAACGCTGGCTTTCTGATAGTGGTGAGTACTGGTAATGCAACCATTTTTGGGATTAAGAAAATGAATTCCCCACCGTTCTGAGTTGCTTTTTTGGCAATCAGCATTGCCATTCCCAATGGTTTCAGGCTACTGTGTGTGTGTAGCCCAATGGTGGTTTTAGGCAGTGCCCTCCTGTGCTCACAACATAGGCAAAAAATGGGTGGCAGCCTATTCTTCATGTTTTCCCTGTGCACTCTCTGGGGAGTTCTGGCCATCATGATGTTTTCCATGCCAGTACTGCACAGTTTTATGGTAGGGCTTGTATGCATGGGTAAAAACATCCCACAACACAGTCACCACTAATCCTGTTATTTTTTGTGGTGACTGGAATGCGAGATGTGTTAACAAGGAGGGGAGTGGGTTATATAAAAATGTTGTTGAACATTGAAATATGCTGCACCATACATCCAATGCCAGGGCAACTCAGTGGCTGGGCTATCTTAAGGAATGGACCATGACCGTATTAAATGGCCGGACTACAGGGGATTGCCTTGGTCTTTAGGTGCAAAAAAGGACACATTGAATTATTTTGCTGGTAATCACTGTTTGTTGGAACGGGAAGTTGCATTGAAAATAGCTTTCAATGAATACAGTGACCATGCTACTCTCTCCTTGGTTCTCAAAATGGATGGTGGCCATAAGGAGACGTATATGTGTGGGGATATGATGTTAGTTAGATGGAACCAGAGTAAAATTGCAAAGTTGAGCTCTACTGTTTTCCCTCAGGGGTTTTTTGACTGGAGAAGACTCCAGGGTAAGGACGCAGAAGCCATCGAAGATTGGCTAAATCTACTGGCACACTCCACGGGCCCAAACCAGAATAAACCAACAATAGCCAGTAAAACCAGATTGGGTAAACCCTTTGATAAAACGATCCAGGACAGTAAACTTAAGATGTGAAGGGTAATTCAAGCTTTAACATCGCAGTGTCAGCAACCATGGGTCTCTACTCCGGGCGCAACGTGCAATTAAAATCATAAGAGGGAATACCGTACCTGGCTAAAATATAATCACTTGTCTGTTCAGAGGGCTGAATGGCAGCACTTTGTTCAAGTATTAACCCCTCGTGATAGTGGCAAAATATAGAAGATCCTAGCTACTGCCTGGGGCGATAAGCTAACCACCAAGATCTTAAACCCCATTTTTGGAGCAGAATGGAAGAGCTATATAACTTCAAAAATGTTCAACTCTGAAAAACCTGCTTGCTTTGTTGATATAGAGGGGCCCTGGCCATTGCTGTTCAGCCGGAAGATGCTGGCAGACACAATTATAAAACTTAAGACCTCTAATGCGCCTGGTCCAAATGGCCTGGCAAATGTATTAAAAAGGACCCCGACAACTGGTCATAGATATTGTTCAGCCTATTTTCACGAGTCTGTAGAGAATGCAAGATACCGTCCTCGTGGCAGCAGTCCATTCTTATACCGGTCCACAAAAAAGGGGGCCAAGTTAACCCAAACAACTACAGACTGCTGTCCATGTTGGATGATACAGGCACCATCTTTGCATCTCTAGCTTTGAAAGAGCTTCAGAGCTGGGCATCTGCTAACAACATACTTCATTCTGCTCATACCGGCTTTCGTCCCGGCTCTGGCACCTCTCATAACATCAGAGCCTTAGATTACCTGATACAGGGTACCTGTAGTAGGGTAGACACCACACTGTACATTGCTTTTGTGCATTTTGGAAGTGCTTTTGATCAGGTGAACTGGGACACACTCTGGACCAAGCTTAGGAAACTGGAATGCCCAGACTGGCTAGTGCATATTTTGATTCTTTTACAGGGAAAATGGCACTAGAGTGAGGCTGCACAACGAGGGAAGGGTCACTACATCCATCTCCATAAATATGGGAGTTAAACAGGGGTGTGTAGTGGCACCATTACTGTTGAACTTTTATTTGGCTGACCTTCTGCCCTGATTGATTGGCAAAGCAAATTGCCCTCCGAAGATAGGTTACATGCCAATGGTGGGTATGCTGTATGCGGACGACTTGGTCCTATTGACAAGACCTGTACTGGCATGAAGAACATGCTAAACAAACTTGCAGTCTATGCGCAGCAACAAGGTCTGACCATAAATCTGGATAAAAACAGCATAATGCTGATCTCCAGGAAAAAGGTTAGCAGGACTAGGATGGATACTTCGTTCGGAACCATCAACTATGTATACTTCTACTTCTTTTTGAGCCTAGAGACTAACGGTGTTGCGAATTACAACAATATAATTAACAACAAAAGCTGCAGAGCTAAACAACTGACTCTCCAAGTAAGTTCACAAAAAGCTGTGCTGGATACAGCATAACTGGTATCATCATGCTGTACAGACAGTGATATTATACAGCCTCGAGACTCTTGCTATGCAAAATTAATCCTGGTTAAAAAAAACTATAGGGGACTTTTTGATGCTCAGTCTTGGGTCCGGGCCCCTCGTGCTCAATGGAATACCTGTCCCTGGAACTGGGGTTAACCTCCCTGCGGGGAATGGCACTCTGCGCCAGAGGCTGTTCACATTTGAAATCTAGAGCAGGCCCTGTCTGCAAACTACTATAAGCCTTGGACCAAGGTTATGATATGGAAGCTGTATTTAGGGGCTCCAACTTCATAGGCACAGAATGACACTCTTTTTTTTGGATATAAGCTGGATCCTGGATTTCAGCAGGGACACTCCTTATGTCCACTTGAAAAAGTCCTTTGAGAGGAAATGCAATAAGTGGGACTGGTGTAACAACCACGCCCAGCTCTCAAAGTTTATGTTTATGTTTAATATTTATAACGCGCACCTGGTACCTGAGGGCTGACAGGCACGGACTAACATACTAAAAGACAGAGTGCACAGAAAGACAGAAGAGATCAAGTAGCTTTTTTGCATACGCAGGCGGATTTAGATAAAAGGGAGGATGCTTAAGAAAAAAGCAGAGTCTTCAATTGCTTAAAGAGTTCTGTAGATGTTATAGTTCTCAATAAAGGCAGGAGGGCATTCCAAGCCATGGGAGCCGGTAAGCCAAAGAAGATTAGCGTTGTCTGATATTATTTTTGATGACGGTGGCTTTTGTCAAATAAGTTGGCATTTGACCCATAATACATTTATGGGTTATGAGGAGAAGCCTGAAGGACACCCTTGCTCTAATCGGGAGCCAATGAAGACTTGTTCTGGCATCAGAGACATAATCTCTTCTCTGAAGACCTTTAACCACTCTCACCGCCCCATTTTGGATTACTTGGAGGCGTTGAAAATCTGATTGCAGTATGCCCACTAGCAGGCTGCAGCAGTAATCCAATTTGGACCCTATTATAGCCATAGCCAGGGTTTCTGAATTTTTTCCAGATATGAGAGGGCGCAGATGACGAAAAAGTTTGATGAAATATGAGGAAGATGAGATCAGACTATTGACCTGAGCCTTCATATTCAGGTGTTTGTCCAGGTAAATACCAAGAGTCTTCACCTTTTTCAGAACCTTAATGGCACAATTGTCTAGGTCAAACTTCTTATAATAGGAACCCAGTTTCTCAAGTTTACTTGCTGAACCAACCAAAAGAAGTTCGGTTTTGGCACTATTTAAGGCCAAGCCATTTGAAACCATCTAATTTTGAATTTTTGAATAGATTTTGTTGATGTAAGTTTCATCCACTTGGTGAGAGCTAAAAATGGGTAGGACACATTGCGTGTCATCGCCGTAACTCGCAAAAATGATCCCTTCCTCTTCCAACATTTGGAAGAAGTGGACCATAAAGACATTAGAAAAACACAGCGAGATGCATGCTCCCTGTGGGACCCCATATAAAAGTGTCATGGGGTTTGCTCCTGCTAGCTCACTTACTTGTCTATCCTGCAAAAAAGAGGAGATCTATTGTATTGCCTCCGAGGAAAAATTGGCATTATACCTTAACCTGGTGGACAGAATGGAATGGTCCACCAGGTCGATGGCTGCTGAGAGATCTAGAATCATGAGAAGAGCAATGTGCCCCTTATCCATGCCTTGTAAAAGATGAGATTTGAGGGTGACAAGGGCCGTCTCTGTTCCATGATTGATACGAAATCCTGATTGATGTTTATGAAGAATCTGATTTTGCTCCAAGAATATGGAGATTTGGCTATAGGCGACTCTATCCAAGATCTTTAACAAGAAAGTAGTGTTAGTGATCGGTCTATAATTGGATGGTGCAAGTGGGAATAAATTAGGTTTCTTCAAAAGTGGGGCGATCCAGGCATTTTTTATGTTGTCTGGCACCCAATTAAGCTGAAAGGAGGCATTCACAAATTTAGTGAGTACTGGGATCAAGATGGGAGAACATTCCTTAATCATAATAGAGGAGCAAGGATCTCCTTTGCAGCTTGTGCTCTTAATATGGACAATAGTTTTGGCCAATTCATCCTCAGAAATTGGCATGAAACGAAAGATAGCTTTTTCTTTGTCCTTTGCATCCAAGGAATGTATATTGTCTTCCTGCCCTTTAAGATTCAGGGAGAGTTTTTTTCATCTCTATTGTCTAATTTTTTCCAGTTTATTAGAAATGGCCTGTTGGATATCTGCACACCAGGATTTATTTTTAAGAATGGCGTCTAATGTTGGGCCTGGGGTGTGTGATTGTTCTTTTAATATTTTGAACAGTTCTTTACAGTCCGATTTTGCATTAACAATTCTGGCATTAAGCGACTCTTTTTTTGCTATGAGAATAGCTTTTTTAAACTCAGCCGCAGCAGTTTTAAATGCTGCTAAACTGCAAGGTTCTCTGAGTTTCCTCCAGGCATTGAAAAGTTTGATTTTTTTAGATTTGAGTTCCTTCCAATTGTTGGTAAACCAGGTATTATTATGTTCTATTCTTTGAACTTTTAACTTAACTGGTGCGAACTTCTGTGTGGCTGCGTTGAGAGAGTTCACCATTGTGATAGACATGTCTTCCAGATTACTAAGATTTTCAATTTTAGTGTTGAGAGCAGCAGCCCAGAGGCTGAAGGTGTCTTTATTCAGGTTTTTTCTACTTCTAATGGCCACATGTAATTTGGGGCGGGGTCACTTTTTTGTTGAAAAAATCAGTGAGTGGAAACATATACAGAAGTGATCTGACCAAGGGCATGGCAGCACTTCTAGGTTGTTCAGGTTCATATTAAGGGTGGCGACCCAGTCCAAAGTATGTCCTTTGACATGTGTGGGATCTCTAACATGATGGGAGAAACCCAATGAGTCAAGTGTGTTCTCCATCACTTTAGCGATGGTATCTGAATCACAGCCCAGCCAGAGATTAAAATCTCCCAGCAGGACTAGTTTCGTATTAGGTTTGAGAAATTATAAAATAAGACTATTCTTGAGCGCTGGGAATGTGGAAGTTGAAGGGATATGATGCAGTAGCTGATGTGGTCCATCACTATAGGAAGACACCTGTCATTGTGCCCTGATCCCGCAGTCAGACAATTCTTATTAACGCTTCATGTAAACCAACTCCCTGTATTATCTGTATTAGGTCCAGAGATGGGCCTAGCTGTGGAGAAGTGGTACTGCCAAGCACATATTAACCCAGTGTGTGAAAAGGAGTCCTTTATATATGTGCAACCTTGGCCGTCACGTCCACAGGTACGAGGCAATTCAGTCGGAACCCTTTTGGGAACTACTGTTTAAATGTGGATACCACATCAGCACAAATAGCTCAATATAGGGTTTGGCTACAGGTGAGAAATCCACTATTACTGTCACAGCCATCCGATTAAGGCATTACTTCCTATAAGGTTCCAGTAATGGGACATTAAGCACCCATCACAAATCTTTGTGCTGGACCGATGAGATAGTTGGAAGAGTAGCTTGAGACACTCTCTTGATTTGAACTAGATGGAATCATATTCAGGGAATGGTAACACCGAGTTTAAGAAGGTCTTGAATTAATTTCACATACATGATTTTAAGAGGTTATGACTCATAAAAAATAATAATAATAATTTAGCATTTATATAGCGCTACAAACCCTCAGGCATCTGAGCGCTGCTTATTATTACGCACGGTGTGGGGGGTGCTCATTTATCAACATCAGAAGGATGAAAGGCTGAGATTGCCCTGCCAGGATTCAAACCTGCGTCAGCAGGCTCTGCACAGATGTCAAAGTGAGCGCTCTACTCGCTGTGCTATCGGACCGCCATATTGTATTTGAAGAGTATTATACTCAATTTATTTAACTTAATCATGTCATTTAACCGGATCTTATTCTGTTATTCAATTGAATGTTATACTGTACTGTCTTTGTATGTATATTCTTATATTGTCTGATCTTTTATTTTGTGTAAAGTTCAAAAAGAACTAAATCACAATAAAAAATATTATTATTAATTACTTTTGTAGGGTCCTAGTGTATGATTCCCAGAAGATCGTCAGATAAATACTAAGCCTGTCATTTTAACCTATCAGTAGCCAGGCTCGGGATGGCCAGGCTGTGATGGAGGTTATGGCCATTCGATTGATACAGGGGGTCTCATCTCAGAAGGAACCTTCATTAAGGACAAACCAAACAGATCCAGAGGTTCCAAGTGCCATGTCCTTCTCAAACCATCAGAGGCCAAAATAGACACTGTCATACTGTGCTAGTGGAACCTTAACAAAACAAAGAGGAACTAAATGGTATGGAGGGTAGTTGTAGACAAGACTGATTTGCGTGTCCACCACCAGTGCACCTGTAGAGGCCCATGGGAAAGAAACAACATTGAGGGCATTTCTTTCTCTAGCAGGAGGTAAACAGGTGGACCGGGGGACACCCCATGTTGCGCAGATGTTGCCTGCCACCTCCCGGTGAAGTTCCCACTGCACCATGCCTGCTGAGCGAGTTTGCAAAGATGTTTTAATTTCCCTGATGTGCTACTGAGTACACAACTCCAATTTTGAATACAGAAAACAGGTCGAGATATGCCAGTTTCCCAGCATAATCGAGTCATTTCCTTTTTCCCTAAAGCAATCCCTGTTAATGGGTCTGCTAACATACAGTCTAGACAAATATCCCCACTACACGTTAGCAGAAATATGACATCGCTGGACTTGATCAACATTCGTCTCACTTAATGATACCAATCTCCAAAAGCCAACACTATTTCCATGCGCTAAAGCTACATGCAGGGCTTCCCACCATGATTTTGCATACAGTTATTTTCCCCTAGAAAGTAGGGCCTTATATTTTGCCTTAGAATCTCAAAGGTGATGATTATCAAGAGCTACAGCAGATCTTTCACATCAAATAATAGCTTTTGTTGGCATTGCGCCATCCCAATCATACCAAGGATTTGTCATCATAGCCTTCTTATCTGGTCGGCCTCCTGTTCATGTTAAAAATCGGATTAATTTCCTGCCTATTAATTCAAATTCTGCACTAACCATTCGATCAGGCAGGCTATTACTGTGGATGTCACCCAAATTGTCTTCGAGGGTATCATATACCTTTGGTTTGTTTCGCATCTCCTTCTATCCAATTAGCCCATTTTATTGTTTCTCTTCCATTGGCCGAAGTTGTCAGGGATTGATTCTTAACGGAACCATGCTTGAGAGGTGACATTAAACCCCTCCTGCAAAGTTTAAGCGTAAGGGGATAATGGTCGCTCTCACTTCTTTCAACCACCTCAAAGTCTAAACCCTTGGACAGCTACTGGCTGTGATAAATATATAGGCAATACGTGACGAACCATTACAGCCATTAAATGTTATCTTTTCTGGCTGATCAGCTGACAATCTACCATTGCAAGCCCTAAGGTTGAGGTTAATGATAGCACAAGCTGATTCTACCGCTCGCTTATGGACCATTTTTTTGGGGGGTCAGGTGGGCAGCCAGAAGAATAGGGATACACCAGGCTATATCTTGATTGTCCCATAGTTCGAAAAGTTTCTTTGAGGGGTTCTACCTGTAAATTCATATCTCCAGCCACAACACTAAATTTGCTTTGGAGAATTAGAGGATTATTTGAGCAGGTCATCTCTTGCAATTTCGATAACATGTCTTTGCCCAAAACCCCATTGGGTTTATTGTACAAATTAATTAATAGAACTCAATCTGCCCCTTTTGTTACCACGGAAAGAAGATGGAGGTCCACAGAATGGGTTTCTACATTAACTACCTTGCATTCAAGTTTGACATCAATCCATATCTGAAGGCTCCCTGATGGTCTTCCCCTTGTGCCCCTGGTGGCTGAGATCGTATAATTATTTTGCATAGCCTTGGTATTCACGGGGCATAAAGCATATGTTTCCTGAAACATCAGCAGCTAATGCTCTCTGGCAAAAATGCAGCAATCCGGGTCAGATGTTACTCTATTTAGGCCTGCTATATTCCAAGAAAGAATATTCAAGGGGTGCACAGACACTCCCTCAACACCTTGCACATTCGGTCGGACAGCCTGCCTCAAGTTACTCACACTTGGCCTCAAGCCTGCTTCACTCATACACCCCCTCCCGTTCCCATCATAACACACCGTCAACTTGAACCCCAAGTCCAACAATGCAACTGCACGGGCACAGAGTAAAGAAGCAATGGCTGGTGAGACCAATGTAATCAATGCCCAGTTTGTGGGGCTATCCCACTTGGGTATTTCTACACATAGCAAATCATTACTTTTAATTGGCGAAAGCCATGGGATGCTTTCCCAAATTATGAGTAGTCTAGATCGATTTAAGAAAGGGCTGTCACCTGTTGGAAGAAGTTCTTCCAGTTTTACCAGATGGCCAAGAGACCTTAATGTTCCCGGGTCAGAGAAGGTTCTTGAGCAATGCCACACTTTATTGTTCGCATTACCCATGTACTTTGAAGTTATTAGGCCAGGCGTGTTATTAAAATTGGAGCTGTTGGCAATATCAATGTTATTTAAGGCTCCAGGATTATCATCATTTCCCGGTTGCTTGCGTCCCGGGGCAGGCTAGGTTGTTCTATGGATTGTGCAAGCAGAATGGAAAAGAAAAAATGCACTTAAAATATAATTTGAGCATCAATCAATACATCTCTCCCAAGGGTATAGGGGGGCAATGGTGCTTCGTTTTTGTGGCCACGCAAATATTTGTGTGTGCTTAGACATGCATTACATGTGCCAGACTGCACAGCATCACCTATTCACTACATGTGCTTCTGGATTATTCAAGCAGAATGGAAACAAAAGATTTCTGTAAAACACAATTTCAGCCTAATTCAACAAGTCTGTCACCAATGTAGAAAGATCTACGAGCTGCAGACCAAATGGAAACAAGTCAGTCTACCGGGCAGCATGAAAGACAAATCTAAACCCATTGAAGTAACAATCACCTTTAAAATACAATAACCATACAAGCAATGCAGCACAGAGATGATCACAAACCCTGTCCACTAGACAGGGTAGTCAGAAGGGGCTCCCACTGGCAGCAGTCTACACACCTAGCCACAGCTTACACAGTAGCTCAGACCTTTGCAAAATGGCTGATACTCCGCACTTAGAAGCCGTGCTGCTCGTTATTCAGGGATTTGGAAGATTAGTGTTTGTTTTCATGTCTCCCTTTCTTACTTCATCAGCTGTGTTATCACTGGATCAAGGTAGGGCAATGTTACATCGTATTTGTGGCCACAGAAATATTTGTCAGAATTTAGCTATGCATTAATTATGCCAAACTGCAGAACATCCCCTAATAACTAACTACATGTGGTACTGGATTATACAAGCAGCATGGAAACAAAAAATACACTGAATTCATGATTTGGGCATAATGTAACACATCTCGTCCCAATGTCCACAGTTCTTCGAGCAGTGTACATAAAATCTCTCTTGTACCCAGCATGAAAGTAGAATGTAAACACTTTAAAGTAGCATTCAACAACTTTACAAAAGAACAGAAATACATACAAATGCAGCACATGGTTTATAGTGACATCTTCGAATGTCACAATTTCGAATGCATTTTTCTCGAATGAAAAATGCGGGAAAAAAAATGTAAATTTTTTTTTTCTTTTTTTTTTAATGGGAGGGGTACCACTCAACCCCCCGTTTTTTTATCGACCCTTTTTTTACCAACTAAACCCAAAAAAAATATAAAATAAAATATATATATTCGACATTTTTTTGAATTTTTTTTTCCGACAGAAATGCATTCGAAATTGTTCATTCGAAATTTTAACTAGATACCGCAGCACATATGTGGAAACATGCCAATATTCCAGGCAGTTTAGGTGAAAGGAGCTCCTAAAGGGGTCATTATGGGCTTTCATACAATGGCGAGATCTGTGCAGTTAGGAGCGGCTTTGCTCATTTCTCAGGGAGTTGAAATGGTCTTCTTGTAGTGCACAGCTCCCACTTTGACTATATGAACTGCTTTATCATGGGGTAGAGAGAGGGTTATTTTGCATTGTTTCTCTGGCCACAACATTTATTTGTCAGTGTTAAGCCGTGCATTACTGGTGCAAAACTCCACAGCGCCACCTATTACCACATGTGGTATACTGTAATGGCCAACCGCAATGAAAACATAAAAAGTACTGAAAAGCATCATGCAACATACTGATATATGTTCTTAATGCAGTTACACTTCCAGCACAAAAATAAAAAACATCACTTTACCAGGCAGGGTGAAAATAAACCCTAAGCCCTTTAAAGCAACATTCCGAAAATCTATCGCCAGCTTCAGCAACTCCACTGAACCTTGTACAATGGCAGCTGCTGTAACAGCTTTCGGCAGCATTCACTGGCCAAGCATGGCCAAGCAGCTGACTGGCACCAGGGCCTCTCTCTTTGAGACTTGATCAGCGCTCCCTCATGTCATATCTAGAAAGTGGAACACACACACTGGTGCGCCTAAGAACATGATAGTAATTGACATGGTGTGAAATAGACGTAGAAAAGAATACACTTGAACAACAACATAGACATTCAAAAACAATGCTTTTTACCAAAATGTGAAATCTTAAACTGAAAGGTTTGAGGTAGGTGAAGGCTTTGCCCTGCTAGTTTGCACCTACTTTTCTATTTTGTCTTTTTTTATGTAAAAATGTGTATTTTTCAATGTTTTGCTTCTTATATTTGATTTCCACATGTTAATATAATCCCTTACTGAAGGAACATCAACTATTTCCGCTCTGCCTTAATAAAGACTACGGTCGAAACACGTGTTGGCTTTTCTCTCATTTGACCAGGACCACAACTGCATACTTAACTACTAGAATTTACGTGCTGAATAAATCAAGATTTGTCAACTAATCTGGGTGCATTGACCCCCTTTCTTGAAACATCTATATCCACAATATGTGATTGAAATCCGGGGGCAATCGACACAGGGATAACTATCTACTCTCGTATCTACAAAACTCTGGGAATCAGTGAGCTTGTCCCAGGCAGCAGGATCAATCTTCTCCCCAATCAAATTTAAGATAGCACAGGGGTCTGACTTTCCTCTACGCTCACTACCTCTTACTAACCAACATTGGTTATAAGTAACAAAACAACAGCACATGATGTGAATTATTCATAAATGTGGCCGGTTGTGGATCAACAATTGTCAAGGAGAAGATTGGTAAAGCAGTTTCCTGCTGGGACTTACAGTAAGCAGTCAAGAAGGAATGGTAGACACATTCCAATGTGCCATTCACAAAGCAATGTAGTTGCCATGTTCCAAAAACGCCTGACAAAGTTGAGAGGGCTACTTGATGAGAAGCAGAGAAGCGGCTGAAAAAAAACTGGCTGTATCAGAAAAAACAACACATCAGCAATCAGCCCAAGTACACTGCCAATTAAAATAAGAGAGCATGGTGGGCTGGGAGCTTGTGCAGGGACTGCATAGCAGATGTGTGACCCCTGATCGGCCCAATCACCTCACAAAACCAAACTGGAGGGTGAAGGGGGTGGGGGCCATTAGGTTTCCCACTCCCTGCCTGAATCATCGCCCCCCCTAACATAACCTTCTGATATACACAGTGCCTAGGACCCTTGCTGGGACTCATCCCTCACAGACCGCCAGAAGCAACACCACAATATACAGCATAGGCAGTGCCACAGGTTACCGCCCTGCCTGGCAGAATACCCTCTGATACACACAAGGAATACCTCCAAGCCCATTGACGCACACAGAATCGCACTCACATCTCTTGCAGGCCTCCCCAGACCCATGTCTAATGCTAAGAGACTGGCATCGCAGAGGCGCACACTCCATCACACCAACAACCCTTGCACTGGAAAGTGATGAGGAGAGCTGTTGGCCAGTTCCACCCGCTCACATTATTGGACTAGGACGACCTCCTCACCTAACCCCTTAGGTGGTAGTCAGACCTCTTCATGCTGAGTCCCACCCACCCTCATTGAGTATAAATACTTTTCCTGGGACCCGCGCCAGAAGTGTGTATGTTTTCTATTAAAACAAGTAATTGTACTCCCATTTAAAGCACCCTGTGCCCTTCCTGGACTCCCTCCGTTCCTTCTAGGAGGGGCCTACCCCACATGTTCAAGACCACTGCCTTATACATACATCATGAAGACCCTTAGCCCCACCGGGCCGTGTACATAGAAGAGGTGCAACTCCAAAACAAGAGAGGTACTCTGGCAGCCATACTTGGCACTCTCTGAAATCTAGGGATCAGGCAGTCGCAAGGCTGATATTGCTCTTTGCTGTACTCAAGCCTGTGAAATGGACAGCATTGCTCAAGAAAGCATGGAGTGTCAGGGGATAACCTGCCCCTTTGTACTATTGCCACCATTGGGAACAAATGGGGGGGCTGGGTCTTGGAGTACTGTTAGGCAGCATCCTTTGCAGTTCCCTTGGGGAGCACTATAGAAGATTAAGACTACAGGCACATGCAAGAAAATCCCCTTTGGTATCAGTCTGTACCACAAAGATTTAGTTGGTAGCTGTGGCTGAGCAGTCAGACTTATCTCAAGAGGGAGATGAGCAGTATTCAGAGTTTACACATTAGGGCTACAGCACTTTGGAACAAGGAAACACTGACCAAAGCTTTGTATCAAAAAGAATATATATTTATTTTACACACTCTGATGTTCACACACAAATCACTATTATTAAAGCAGGTTAAATCAGTCAGTATACACAACTCCCTATTTAAATTGTAGACAAGTATGAGCAAGAGTGAAAACTGAGAAAAATGGAACAGTGAAAACCCAGCAGAAATGGCACTCTATCAATTTCTCAAAAGGGAGGGAAAGGACAAGTTATACAGGGTTAGAATCTAGAACACACCAGCAATACTTCCCAAGTAGATTGTGAACAAGTTAGGCAAAGCAGTACTTTAGTATAAGCAATACTGAGGTGAAAATCGAGCAAAATGGCACTTCACAAGTTTAAAAAGAGGGAAGGAAAAGGTGGTTATAAGAGTTAGGTGCACCAACACATTTCTAGGTGAGAAGCAATCTAGAGAAGGCAGGTGTAACAGATTTAGCCAGAGTCAATAGGCATGTGCCAGAGTCAGTGGTACAAGGCAATGTGCCCAGGCTCAAACTGTTCTAGTAGATGCAGTCAAGTCTTTGTTTAACGATTTGAAAAGGCGGTTGCAGAAGGTGAAAGACAATGTTAGATGATAGGGGCGGCCAACCCAGTAGGTAAGTAAAGGATTTAAAACACCTTTAGCGATACCAGCGAAGTGGGAGGCCTGGCGGAACAATGTACCTTAAAATTAGAAGAGGCTCCTGCGGTGGCGGTAGTTCCTGGCAGTTCCTGCAGTTCGGGAGATCCAGCAGAGGGTGAAAGACTCTTGTCGTGGAGGATGGTTTGAGTTACTGAACTGCCCAGGGATGAAACCAGCTGCGGTGCTGCCGACACTAATAAAAGGTACGCTCCTTTAAATAGCAGTCATGGTGGACGGGTGCCTGGCTATCCGGTCTCCGAGTGCAGGGCACTGGCGATTCGACAAAGGCAGGTCCTGGAAGGCGATTGGTGAACTGGTTGGCCCCACCAGCTCAAGGGAAGAAGACTCTTGCAGGCGAAGATCTTCTCGAGTCATTGGAGAAAAGTGGTGGGGATCTGCAGCAGGGCTTCACCGGTGGTTCAGTTGTTGCAGGGGTCTTCAGCTTCTCTCCTCTTCGGGTTTCTAGTTCCAGTGATGACGTCTTGTCCTCCAGTCCTCAAGACCCTGCTTTTATGCAGCAAGACCCCCATTCATACAGCCTAGCTGTCACTCACACAGTGGGTTGGCTCTCCTGGCGGGAGAACCCCCCAGGATATCAGGGCAGAGTGCAACTTGGGTTGCATAGGCAACCCTGTCCAGGGTGCCTATTCCCCCTCCCACACATCCTGTCTACCCCAGACTCAGTGGCGACGAGAGGAGGGCTACTGTGCAGAAGCCCGCCAAAAGGACGAACGAAGGATCCCCGACCTGGGTTAGGATTTCAGAGAAAGACACGAGAAAGAAATATTATTAAAGTTCTGGCAAAAAAAACCTCACCAGATTAAAATTAATATTAATATAAACCGGCAGTGCGTTAGAGGCTGTCAGAAAAAGTGGTAGCCTCGAACAATGGGAAAACCCATAGGAAAATATTTGAGGTCGAATATTTATGGTAGTAACCACTGCCACCAGCCAGAAACTTTTGAGAGAGGGACTATACGGTACCCCCTCGAAAATGAACATTAGGGAAAAACTATTAACCCTTTTCAGTACTTCCATTTTAAGATGGGTTGTACTGATTTAGTTCATAATTATTGACTAGTAAAGTCAATGGGGACTTTACATTCCCTGGGAAACAGTAGTCAGTCCCAGGATATGGGGTCTATGTTTGGGGGTCGCTAAAACACCCCTGTGGTATGGCAGGGAGGGTGCTGTGTACCACACATGTTAAAAAGTTGATTCCTATGAGGGTGAGAAAAACCCCATAGACCATAAGCACACAAGATAGCCTAAAACATACACTAGCAATCTGTCTAAGAGTTGGAAAAAAAGGTCTCACTCTTAGCAGGAGAAAAAAATAAACCCCTCAAATCCAGCAAAGCTGCTGGGGGACTCTATAGGTAAGGGAAATTAGCCTTAGAAGAGAATTCTCCCTAACAAGTGTCAGCGCTCTACCCTACTCTGTTTATAGCACAATTTTGTTATTCTAGTTGGTTTGGATAAAAAGTCAACATCCCATTCAGAATAGATAGCAGTATAGCAAAAACTTTCAGAAGTGTTTTAACTGTTCCATTATTATGGTCAGTACACCCGACCGTAATATTTCCATCATAATTAAGTGCATTTCACCCTTTTACAACAATTGTTGAACTATAAGAACACACGTTATATGTTCTGCATGTGAATGTTGCTGTGAACATACGAGCGGGGTGCAATTTGAGAAGCACCATTCCTTGTTATCTAACTTTAAGCATTGCTATGGAAACTTAAAACTGGGACTGTTACTACAATCTGACCGGCCTTGAATACGACCTAGTGGGTGTCGAAACACGTGTCGGCTGTACTGACCATACTAATGGAACAATTAAAACACTTCTGAGAGTTTTTGCTATACTGCTATCTATTCTCAATGGGATGTTGACTTTTTATCCAAACCAACCAGAATATCAAAATTGTTCTATAAACAGAGTAGAGCGCTGACACTCCAAGATCCAGCCCCCCATTTTTCCCTTTCACTTTTCATAGCTCTTTACGGGTGGCCTTTGGGTCTATTGGAATTCGCAGCCTCCCACCCTCTTAACTTTACGGCGTCTTAGCGCCTTCTCTCTAAGGATCGTACCTGTAGTTAATTCTTGTTCTATTGCCACTATTGTGTTGCCATTCTTCACTTGTAAAGAGTGATCCATGGCAGTTCTACAAAAGAAGGCATTAGAGAGGAATGCGACATGCCCGGTGAATAACCCCTTGCATGGCTTGCTAGCCCACTCTTCAGAGAGAAAAACAATATTCAGTGCCAAAAGGAATAGATCTTCTCAACAGGGAAAAACAGCTCTAGAAATTGGCAAGGGGTGAATAAAAAGACTGCAATAAGCACGGTGGGGAAAGGCGGAACTAGTCATTAAACGTTTGGGCATCTAATGCTGAAGTTATGCACTTCATACTGACACAGAAGGTTCAGACCCCTTTATTTAAAATATAGATATAAATATATATATATATTATAGTGCCGCGAGTTGAGTATCGAGATATATAGGAAACCCCAAGAATTAATTGCTGGTAACTTTACACTCGCATGCCAGATTTGGCTGAAATCTTGCAAGCAAAAGGTTTGTCAGGGGCATCCAACACCCAACAAATGAAATTCAGTGAATAAATGTTATTAAAGGGACGCTATAGTTCAGTTGCATGAATAAAAACCAATGAAATTCAGCGAAAAAACATTTTTAAAAGAACGTTCTGGTTACAAGTAAAACTGAAAAACCCTTGAAATAAGCCATAAGCAACCATAACTCGCGCCACCACTGTGCACTGCTAAGACCAACACACAGGACATGAAAGATGACATCACAAATGCCATTGATGACATCACTGATGGCATCACATATCTGGGCCACTTGTTTTTCTTCACTGACATGTGTAGGCCAGTTGTTTTTTTTTTCACTAAGAATTTTAAAATGGAAAAGATGCTTTATATCTAGACATTAACCTTGTCCTATGTTGTTAAGGTACTTTCTTCGGAGTTTGGCCTGAGCTCATGGTGCACATACATGGGGAAATAAGCACGCCTCAAACACACAATTCATTTGTATACACAATACACTCTAATGCTATTGTCATTTTCTTGTGATGCTCTTTGTTTCCTTCTTACTGGAGTTTCCCTGTATGTGCCTCAGATTCCTATGAATTGTCGCTCTTCATATGTATTGTTTGTACTAACACAAGTGTGTAGTACATTTTGTATTAGCTATTAATTTCAAGTTTAACATCAGACCAAATTGTGATATCCTTGCATTCATTATTTTACTGACTAATATTACCAGATTACAAATACTGTACTTCTGTGGTGCATGCTGCACCCATTTCCTATTTGTATGTATTATTAGGTTATGAGAGGTCCCCAATTATCCGGGAGATGTTGCTACCAACATTGAGCACACAACCCCTGCTAGCGACTTTTCATCAGATTTAATTTCATCAGTGATGTCATCAATGGCATTTCTGATGTCATCTTTCATATCCTGGGTATTAATTTTAGTAGTGCACTGTGGCGGCGCGAGATATAGTTGCTTAGCTTCCCATCACTGGAGAATTTCAAGGGTTTTTCGGTTTTACTTGTAACCATAACGTCCTTATTACAACGTTTTTCACTGAATGACATATGCTTTTATTAGTGCAACTTAACCATAACGTCCTTTAACAAAGTTGTTTCACTGAATTTCATAGGTTTTTATTAGTGCAACTTAAACATAATGTCCCTTTAACAAAGTTTTTTCACTGAATTTCATGGGTTTTTACCAGTGGACCCTAATTTTCTACAACTTCCTAATATTATACTCGCCCCTAATATAGCAGCATATTCACCTGATCTAGGAAGTTTCAACTAAAAACTGTGACATTCCCCACCTTCTACAACTTTTTACACCAGCTTTGAGTTCTGATGTCATCGCAGACTATCCAAACAGTGTCACATAGCTTAGCGAACGGGTCCGTGCTTTGCGAACAGTTCAAAACTGCATTTACAGCCGATCTAGGAAGTTTCAAGCTGCAAGTCTACCCTTGCACAGCTCCTAGACCTATTCTTACTGATTTTCCATCTGCAATCTAGGAGAGAACACATGCTTAGAAATGTATTACCACAACTATTTAGTCTTACAAATGGCATCAGCCATGGCCTCCCTCCTCCCCAGGAGGCACCAACACCACCACCACCACCAGCTGCAAGACCTAGACAACTGAAAAAGTGCAATGATGCATAGAAGAATCAAGAGGACCTGGAAGATGAGATAGAGGAAATGCCTACCTCCAGCATCCATAGAGAATCATGTGTGTGGTGGTTCTTTACCACTATTGGGGGTGTACCGAAATCGCAGTCTATTGAGGTGAAATGCACTGAGTGCAACGTTCTACTCAGTCGCAGACAACCTGGGCAGTACGCCTACAGAACCACGTCCATGCGCCGCCCCACCAAATCCAACCACTGGTATGCTCTGAGAAAGGGTGTTCCTATCTCAGGAAGTAGTAGGCTGTCTTCCTCTACCTCATCTTCCTCAATTGATACTGCCTCCACACAGGTCCCACCAGCTACCTTGCAAGCCATGAAAGAGGCTGTTGATTCATATCTTTCAAAGACAACACCTGCCCCTTTGTATCTTTGGTTGGTGCCCCTTCACTCATTTCCCTCCCCCATCTTGCTTCCGGGCCTCTCCTGCAAAACAAATAAAAGAAATGAAAAAACACCAAAAAAAGGTTCCTTTTGGAGCCACGTTTCACAGTAAAAAAATAGAACTAACAAAAATGAATCTTATAGATTCCATTTCTTTACATTTTGAAATAGAGTAGTTAGACTCAATAAGATTCTTCAACATTTCCATGAGCATTTTGCACTATGCTAAAGGAAGTAATGGACAATTGTACAGTTCAGAAAAAGAAAAAAAGACAGAAACTATTTTCTGTCACAAATACTTTTCTCTAGCATACAACACCATAATCAATGGCCCTTCATAACTATCTACGGTCTCTGCAGAACCCTTTCCAGACCAGGCATCATTAAAACACCCGGATAGAATGTGCACACCATCGCCCAAGACAGCCCTTCTACCCTTTTCACTTTTATGTTTGCAACACTCCCTCATTGCCAGCTTTCGAACAGTCATACATCCATCCAGCAACCACTTCCAAAAACTCTACATGTAACCCTATCAACATATTAAACTTCCACACACCGACTGTCACTGAACAATGTTACACATATTTTCCATGTGCATTTCCTTTACAAACGAAATTGTACACAGTACTACTATAAATGCACATTTGCATTGTGCAGTAAAAAAAGTGTATTAATGAAAGCGGGAGAAGGGATGGGCAAATAATACTGATGGGAGCTCGGTAAGGAACAGTCAATGAGTGCCAGTGTGGGAGGCCACAACCTAGGTGCTGGTGCGGAAGAGTCCCAAGGGTGGGTGCACAGCTGCCAGGCAGTGCACATGATATAGTGACTGCCAGTGCTCGTTTTGTCATTTATATTAACTTGCACGTTCCGTATTTGGTACATTCTTAAGAATTTGTACCTCAAATTATTTTATACGTGCCACCTTCAAATGTGCAGAAGACAGTATCATGTGCACCTGGTTGCACACCAATAGGACATACTAAGTAATACTAAACTACCACAGGCATAGGTAATATAACCACACAGACAATATCTAAGTCTGTCTAAAAAGCAAACTTTTCCAATCCTTAGGGAAGAGAATATAAATGTCACCAGCAATCAGAATCCAGACTAATTGACCAAACTTGGCAGAGATCATAACTGGACTGCAGGAATTGCAGGATGTTTAAACCCAACAGGAGCCCCCATAAGTGAAAATTACTTACCTGAATAGAAGGTAAGCAATGCTCTACTTAAGCACAACCTACAATCAGTAACGTAAGCTAGTTGGTGGTATTTTATCACACACCAACCAATATTAGATCAATCCTAATTCTCCTTTCCCATCTAACTCCTCAGAACCACAGAACTTCGTTCAATCAGGAACTACACTACAAAAGAACGGAAAACACTTTGACTGTTATTACATGATTGCAATTTTTATATTATGCAAAATTGCCTTGTCTTGATGAGAAACAAACAAAGTATTAAACTACCGTATTCGTGCCTTGAAAAGGCCCAAGGAAGGGCGAAACACACACACATGCCTCCTAGCGGAGTTATGTTGGCACCACATAGGCACAACCTATGACCTAGGCACAAAACTGTTGTAAAATCTGTGAACAAATACACTGAAACAAATTAATTAAACCAATAAGTATTATTCACTAATAAGTGTCCACTGAAAATGATTGGATAAAGAAATTTTTAAAAACGGTACACATTCAAGCGTGCAGGCTAACATAGAATTTCAACCTCTTACTAAATAAACCCATAGACCGGTCGATGGATACCAGTCTCTATGTAGCCATGCAGCTACTGACTTCCACACAGCTTGGAACAGTCAGAAACCGAAATAACCAATAAAAATAAAGAAGGGGATACAGCGCACCGACTAATATAATTCACCAACCTCAAACAGAGAGATCAAGAAGCACTATCCTCAATTGTACTACAATCAAAAATGTCATATATGGTTCAATTATATCATTGCACCATATTACAAATATGGTATACTCCCCTTATACTACCTATAATAACTATACACATATTACTATAGTGTAGGTGGCCAGTGGCTAGTTTCCTGGGGGCATGGCCTACGGCTATGCCCCCAAGAATCTGGACACAACCACCACATTTGAATTAAACCATACAACAAGTATGTGAAATACACCTTCAAATAACAAACAACACTCAACCATACCCCTCTCCAACCCCAATCCCAATAACATCCATTGACACAAAAATTCATAACACACACCATCACCTAGACACTTTTTTCCCCTATAAAAAGAGCTCTATATGAACTTTTTTCCACTCTCCCAGCCTTTTCAGGCCCTCTTTCATCCACAAAATAACCCCAAATATATTTTCCACACTTCTTTTCCTTACAGCACTGTCCGCAGACAAAGGCTGTGATCCATCCATCCAATATGGCCACCGTTTCAAAAATTATAACGGACCCCACGTTTTCAACCATCCAATCAGCATGCGCCTCTGTGCAAAGTTTGGTAACCATACTCTTTTTAAAAGTGATGCACAGGAACATAACGAAGGACACGAAGAATAGGTAGAGGAAGTGCCTACCTCCAGCGCCCAGAGACAGCCAAGGGTGTGGCGGTTCTTTAAGATCATAAGGGTGGGTCCCAAAGGCTCTAGCAGCCCGTGTTGAATGTGTGGGGTCATACTCACTCGCGGACAACACAGGCACTATTCCTTCAGGACCACCCCCATGCACCGCCACACCACATCCAATCACCCAGGTGCTTTGAAAAAAGTTGCTCCTTTCTCAGGGAAAATCAGGTTAACGTCCTTTACCTCATTTTCCTCAACTGCTCCTGCAGCCACACAACATACTCCGGTGGGGCAGAGGTTTCCGCCAGCTGCCTCGCAAGTCATACAGGAGGCTGCCAATCCTTACCTTTCGAGGGTCATAGTTCTCTGCATGTACTACAGCATACCGCTCTGCAGGGCGGAATAGTTTTAAAGTACTTTTGAGGGTTCGGTCACGGAGCATGAGAAACACTGCCCCCTACCTTATATTTAAAGCCCACCCAACATCTTCCCCTGTCCACCTGCCCCTCCATATCTATTGTTGATGTCCCAACCCTCCCTTACCTCCCCTACCTTACCTCTCCACCCATCTTACAAAAAAAACGACATCCCCCAAAAAATAAAAAAGCCAGAAACATGAAAAAAAGTTCCTTTGGAGCCACCTTTTACAGTTAAAAACTCAAAGCAAAAAATACACAGGACTTTTTGCAGCCTGTACAGTCCGCGGACAGTACGAAAGTCCACAGACATCTTGAAAATTCCAAGAGTGAAGTGGGATTAAAATCATTTTAATGGTTTTTCATTAAAAAATGGTGGCTCTTAAAATAAACTTTTTTTTATTTTTTCCAACTTTCACAAAAAATGCTTGTAGATTTTTTTCTGTTTTTGTTTTTTATGTACTACAACTATTAAAGAAATGCTTCACAACATATTTCACGAGTTCACAAAAATTGTTTCAGTGCATTTTGGATATTGAAAAGAAAAATCTGATTTCCGACAATTATTTGCATCATCCAACTTGATATTTTCATTGTGAAAAGATGCCATTCCTAAAGCATATACAAAGCACATTCACAAGCTGTCTATCTTCTTCCATCTGAGAACAAAACAAATTTGGATGTCTCCATATTAGTCTTCAATTGATTGCAGAAAAACATTATCTTTGCAGCTGGAACAGTTCCATTAGGCTTCTCAACATATCCTTCAGTGCAACCTGCAAAGATCCTGGAGTCAAATAGCCCAAATTGTAGCCTCCACAATGCAAAACAATAATATCTGGATGTTTAAAGTGAGCCATCCTCTCACAGAATGGTAATAAGGTTAACCAGTTTAATCCACAATCTGCATACCTCAAAACTTCCACTTCGTCCAATAGTAGCAGAGATGCTGCGAAATTCACTATAAACCTTCAATCACTGGATCCACGAATCTACCACCATCCACACACTCTGCTTCTTCACAGCCCTAGCCATAGCCATCTTCACTACACACAACAAAGAAAACACTTCCTACCCTTTCCTGTACACTTAAAACTCCTCCTCCAGACCCACAAAACCTTATTGGCTAATCCCCCTTAAAAGACCTTAATAACACATGCCGGTCCGTAGACTATCGCAGTGTCTGTGGACTCAGCGGCACCTAGAATGCTTTAATTCACCTATGAAAACAGCTCCCTATCAACTTTATTCCACTACCACACCCTTTCCAGAACCTCTTTCGGTCACTAAATAACCCCAAATTCAATTTCCTAACTTTTCTCTCACTGCACAGTCCGCTGACAGTAGAAGTGACTGTGGACTCGGCGGCACCTGCACACCTTTTTTTCAAATATAAAACAAGTCCATATCAACCTTTTTCTACTCCCCCACCCTTTCCAGGCCCTCTATCGGTCACAAAATAACACCAAATGTGTTTTCCACACTTTTTCCTCATTGCACTATTCGCGGACATCAGCGGCTGTCTACACATCCAATAAGGTGACGGTTTAAAAAAATGACGCCTCTCACGTTTTTGAAGATCTAATCAGTGGGCGCATTTATGGTCGGCGGACATCACGCTGTTCTATGATTGGCCCAGATGTGTCCGTTACCGAGAATCAGTAAGTGAGTCCACAGACCGGACCCAGATATCACTAATTTATATTGTACCTACATTTTTGCTGTTTTTAAAACACCAAATTTACAAAAGTACGCTTCCGGGACCAAGCCGCCGCTCCTGGTGCAAATTTGGTAAAAATTACGTCCAGCAGTTTGGACTGTAGGCGCAACCAAAATTATTTTTCCATGCATCTATGAGGATTTCCACAAATTTCGGGACCCCTATAACTTTGCCATTTGCCCCCTCAGCCCCCCGGACGAAACTGCACCAAACTTTGCAAAATCATTCTGAGGGGGCTATATACTGTGTTTGCAATTCTGGTGCCAATTCATCAAACAGCGCCAAAGTTATAAGCCACCTAAAAGTGCTCTTTCAATGAGTTGAGCAACTTAACCATAACTACAGGGCCCGCAATATGTTATGTTATGTTATGCAATATGTTACGCAGACCCTGTAATATGTTATGGTGGGTAATGGCCTTGATTTTAAAAGCTGGAAAAGGGCGTGGTTAGTGGGGCATATGGGTATCCTTCAAAAACACTTTGTGGGGTCCACTTATTTCAGCGTGGAGACTGTTTGTTATTTAGGTACCATTCAATGTGTGGCCTCAAGTGTCATTTCTTCTGGGGTAGCCCTCGTAACGTGTGCGGGCTTGTGTCCTTAGGCATGGGGTGCTAGGGTCTTCTGCCCATCTGGGGGTAAAAAGTTAGTGTCTCAGAGGATCTTGGGGCCGCATTTCTGAGAGGAACTGTTTCCATAGTTCATGAGACCTTTATTCTTGTATTGACCTTCACAAGAAGTGTGTGGTCCCCAAGTCATGGATCACACAGTGGTTAAAAAGTCTTCATAAAACCCGGTCCGTTGTTCTGATCGTCCTATGGTTGATTTTTTTATATATATTGAGTCTGGCTTTTCTTCCTTTTCTAAGTTATTGTCCAGTATTCTCTTTGTGGTCTGTTTTCCTTGATAGTTTGCCACTTCATTTGAATTCTGGTATGGGAGTCCATAAAACAGCTGAACTTTTTTGGAGGGTTCTTCCTCCACAACTGAGCTTGATTTTTTAAGGGGGGTATCCCGACTGTTTTTTTGGGATATCCTTAGTTAAAAAATGGTCGACCGGTTTCGATGATCGTGATTCATCATCTTCTTCAGGACCGTGATTTCGAGCCTGAAGAAGTGAGTGTAAACAGTCTTAAAACCAATAGCGAAGGGGCACTCCTCTATCTTGCAGCAGGGTGTGGTTATTACCTTCCATGCAGCTCTGCTGGTCAGATGCTGTCAGCCTTTTTTGCTTCTGTGTGGCCGGAAAGGTTCGTCTGTGGTATCCTGAAAGATAAAAGGGTGTTGTGTGTCAGAACCTTGTCTCAGGGCATGGACCTGAGCTGTCTAAATCCATGTTCATGTTAAATTAATAAAGTGCGCAAGATGGATGCGCTCACTCTGTGGTGCCCAAGCGGGGGCACCTATTTCTGTATTTTTACCCCTAGATGGGCAGAAGACCCTAGCACCCCAAGCCTAAGGACAGAAGCCCGCACACATTACGAGGGCTACCCCAGAAGAAATGCCACTTGAGGCCACACATTGAATGGTACCTAAATAACGAACAGTCTCCACGCTGAAATAAGTGGACTCCACGAGTGTTTTTGTGTGTGAAAAATACATCTAAAATAACACTTCAGGTTGAACTATGAACTACAATTTTACCTCTCCCTGAGTGTGTTCTGGCATATGGGTATCCCTCATTTACCTCACCCAGAAAACTCTGTTTGCACTTCCTCCCTCTACATTCACTTTGCCAGACATTTACTTTGTCATTCCTTTATTTATCCATACATTTGCTTCTTTATGGCTTTGCTTCTTCGTGCCTTTACTTTTTCACGCCTTTACTTCTTCATGCTTTTACTAGATGTCTGCATCTTCACATTGTGAAGGTGGCAATGGAAGTGGTTAAGTTTATCTTAAAGAAAGGGTTGGGGTCAAGAGATGGCGTGGGAGAGAATATGGGGTAGAAAAGAAGTGTTCTCCCACTGTAATGACGAAGTGAATGTTTGTAGAAGTAAAAGACAGGAGCAGTAAAGGTATGGAGGAGTAAAAGTGTCAAAGTGAATGTTTGGCAAGTGAATGCTGGTGAAGTAAAGACATACATCCGGCATATGATAGCATTGCTAGGCCAATGCCTATCTAATACCTATACAAAAGCCTAAACTGGTGGCTTTGTCAATGCTCGTTTTTAACTGGACATCAGTGCAAGGAAGAGATATAAATGAAGTGGCTGAAGGCACACTTAGGTAAGGCATTTCTATTACACCAATAGCGCTCCTACTGCTGCAATTAATCCAATAACTCTCAGCAGGCTGCTTAGAAATAACACTGTCAGGCCAAGGTTTGATGTTACTGGTTTACAGTGCTAGCTTAAAGAGATCTCAGGAAGTTTCTTTGGGGCGGAGAGTGGCAGGTACAGGTTAGGAATGACCATAGGGTTCAGCACGGCCTTGGGCAATCATTGGGTGGGTAAATAACCAAGTAACGCCCACAAGCTGTGCCCCCCTCCCCATATGCCATTTTCCTCTTCGCTGTACTCCAATGCAATCTTCCAGTTTATAGGTGACTCTGAAGCGCCACCAAATAGCCAAAACTAAAAGCCAACAAACAGTGCCCTCTGTGGGCAGGGTTCTAAAGGAAGGGAATATACAAACAAGCCCTGTTTACTTATAACTTCCCAGAGCACGCTTTACAAAAATTGGCACTCTGCCTTCATCCAATGAAACATTTTAAAAACAAACCTTATGCATACCTTTTAGGTGAGGGGAGGGGCCAGACTGCCTGCATTTCTTCTGCATGACTACACCGCCAGACAGCTTGCCACTGGGGAGAATTATGTACCATATTGCAGCACAGCATACTGAAGGCCAAGCATAAATATTTACTTACAGATCGAGATGGCATTTGAGCAGTTATGTTGGATAAAAGATTGCTGCCAAATCTGCTATTATCCAGAGGAACACCGGGTGACCCATTTGTTGTATATGAAAGCCAGGACCATTTAAGGCCAAGGGAGGCATTATAAGTAACTTGGACGCATTTCATTCTGGGTCAATATAACCTTTGCATGCGAGGGGCCTTCAACGTGCCCTGGGGCAACATTGCTTTATTCTTTAGGTATTGTTTATTTATATAGCGCTTATACACAGGTGAAGTGCTTCAAAGCGCTTCAAGGCGGGATGGGAACAAGTAAATACAGTAGTCATTCTTAGGCCTTGAAGATCCTGAATGATCTAAACAGAAAGCTAGCATACTAGGCCTCACAACATTCCTCCTAGTGAAGTCTATCATTTGGTGGAGCCAAAGGATAAAGTCACCTTGATGGCGGCTCAGTCTGTTCTAGTTCCTGGCTCTTTCCTACTCACAACACCAGAGAGTCCTGCCATCAAATGGCACTGACCAGAACGGTTCCATGTCTTAAAATCGCGGCAAAAATGGCCATGAATACAAAATATCGTGGCAAAAATGCTGTAGTTTTGCCCCCACAATCACGTAAAGGATGCAGGGGACCCCCCCCCGCAACTCCCAGATCCATTATGCCATTTAAGAGGAGTGAGGGACACCCTTGCAACCCCCGCTTCCCTTAAATGGTATAATGGGCTACACCTTTACCGGGTCAAACCACAGCATTTTTGCGCCGATTTTTTTTTACCAGCGACATTTTTGCAGCGATTTTATTACCTGATACCCCAGAACTACTTCACACAGTGGTTTTAAGCACGGCTGGGTGCAGCCTGCTACCCGCTTGCATGCATACATGCTTACACATCCATAGCACTGCCTCTGGTGGGGTGCGGACCGTGGACAATTCCCTCAGAATCAGGCAATTGCAGGTGCTTAGTCGGATGGCAAAGGGGCAAGCGGGAGAGAGTTCGGAAAGTAGCATGATCAGGAGCAACCGACTCACCATAAACGTAACATTGCTCCACACCCCCACATGTTTCTACCTATTCCAGATGGGCACGAAGAATCCCCAGATATGGGTAGACTGAAGCATTGGGTAGGCAATGTTTTAAGCACAAAAAATACTACTTATTACTATTGCGCGAAAATCAAATGCATCTAGGGCAGGGGTCTGTAACCTTTGGCTCTCCAGATGTTTCGGGACTACAACTCCCATCTGGCCCAGCCATCATTGTCAATGGCGAGCGATCATGGGGGTTGCAGTCCAAAACATCTGGAGCGCCACAGGTTTCAGACCCCTGATCTAGGGCATGTTGCCTACAGAATACATTTGGAATAGCACAGGTACCTAGTGGAGAGGGGCCTCACAGTGGTACTTGTCGGAAGAGGCTGCCACACCGGAGGAAGTAAGTGTTTGGGGGTGAGGGCGCAGGCTGGTGTAGCGGGAGCTGAGAAATGAACGGGGGGATCTGAGGCGGGGCCTGAAAACAGCAAGTAAAGGGCAAAGAGAACTGCAAGAAAAGGAGGAAAAACTCAGCAGCGGAAATCAAATGTGCCAACATTGTAAGCAAAGCAGGTGGCTGGTTTCAGGCCTGCAGACTGGCGTGAAGCAAGGCTTGCATGTCCATACTGTCAAAAATCACACCCCTCGCTTCGTTTACTACAAGTCACGCTAAACATGTGTTCATTCTAAAACCTTTTAAGTTTCATACAATTATTGCTTGTTATGCCCACGTCAGTAAAGGCATTTGAGTGAACGCGTTTGCACAAAATGGAAGCTGCACAACTGACTAATGTCATTTGGACACTCTCAAGCCGACGCGTCAGAAATGCCTCTAATTAGCAGCGAGTAAAAGCGAAGGTTTGGCGAGTGGGGGCACTAAAATGGCTGCTGCCTGTGCCTTTGGGGGCCACTGCTGGGCCAATGGATATGGCTGTCTGAGGAGGCATTATGTTTGGGGACCCCTTGCCTAGTGATGAGAAAACCCATCCACATATGGCAACAACATCAATGTTGTTAGGTGGCGTCATATTACCAGTTTCAAATTATAAAAAGGGCAGTGGAAAAACGGTAAACATATTTTTTGTGGCACAAGCAGTCTCGGTTGTGGCAGTTTGGCATCCTTGGATCTGATCACACAATCAATAGAATGAGAACAATACCTGGGAAATGATTTGCTAAAATGCCCCCCCCCCCACTCCTCTCCCCCAGCTGGCTGAACAATTCATGTTTTAGGTGCCACTGACTCTAGAGCAGGGGTCTACAACCTTTGGTTCTCCAGATGTTTTGGACTACCAATCCCATCAATTCTAGCTAGCATAGTCAATTGCGAGGGGTAATGGGAGTTGTAGTCAAAAACATCAGACGAGCTGCTGGTTGCAGATCCCTGCTCTAGAGTATAAAAAAAGAGTCTCAGCTTTTGCTTTTTATACTTAAAAGTCAAAAGAGGCTGTGCCTTCTTAAACATTTGCAAACCCGGCGCTTCTGCGTTTACAGATTAAGTTAATCTGTGTCAAGTGAGAGAATTTTATCTAGTGTTGGATTTCTTCCTAGCAGTCTAACTTTGTCCTTTTCAGCACATTTGCGATTAATCTCAGAAGACAAATACAAAAGTACAAATAGAAAAGGAAGACTTGGGGAGGTGCCTTGCAAGGGACAGCTAGAGATATCAATGTGCCTGTGC